>NC_059551.1:919090-1222121 GCF_905220415.1 Colias croceus | reverse complement strand
ATTTTTTAATCACACGCGCAAACATTTTTATATGCCTTCTAAAGCTAGTTCCTAAAAAATCCCTTAAAACTAAAACTGAAAGTCCACTGCAAACAGGATCTATCCAGTGCATTTAGAGCCAAAAAATCTTATTCAATTCAAATAGAAAATCCACATGTGCCCCATTTCCCTTTCACGGGAACCCGAGGTCGTTTAGAATACGTTAATTTTTTGCGCAAACATGCCGAAGGATTATACATAATAGTAATATTATATTGCATATTATACGCGGGGACACGCTTTATGCTCGTGGATGTGGAAAAGATGTGTTGCTTTAATTATTTTCTAAATTAAATTCTATAACCGGAAATAATAAATGTAGCGACATCTAAATTACACAAATTACATTGTCTTAATTTTTTCTTTACTTAAAAGTTAAATGTAAAGAATGGTATGAAACATAGTTTACTCATGGCATGCCATTCTAAACATATATTATATTCATACTGTCTTGTTTGAGATATGCAAAGAACATAACACGTCAATAAAAATAACTTCCATTAAAAATATCTTAGACATCTTTTAGACCGGTTTACACCGGTCGCGGTAGCGCACTGAGCGCACTTTTAAGGGTCAACTCACACCAAAAGAGCGTCGAAGCGCGGCGAAGCGGAGCGCAGTTTCCGTGTCATATGAATTTTAACTTTATTTTTTATTACTATAATACTCATTATCGCATGAGAAGCTCGAACGAGTCGCGCGGATGCCCGCGGATGCCCGACGGACCGTGCGACTGCGCGGGAAGTCGCGGGAATTCCAGAGAATGCTCGAGCATTCGCGAGCGGCCGCTGGCAATATCCCGCCCCTCGCGCCCGCTCCCCGCACGCGTCTGTGCGCGCGAGCATTCGAACTGCGCAAAGAGCGACCCGTGAATTCATCGCGGGAAGGCGCGCGGATTCCCGCGACTGCTCGAGAAGTCGCTGGAATGCTCGAGAAGTCGCGGGCATCCGCTACTCCGCGCTTCGCCGCGCTGCGCTGCGCTTCGCCGCTCTTTTGGTGTGAGTTGACCTTATAATCTGTTTATATTATTTTGAATCTGTATGTGTATATTTTTTAACATTAAGAACGTCTCACATATTCGGGTATTCGTATCTATGCTCGTATGTGTTTACAAGTATAGCTTACACAACTTTCAATATCATTAAAATCCGGTACGATATGAAAACTCCGTTCTATAACATCACATCATTCATATACAAGTAAAATTCATATCGAGATGCACTGGATCATATAGGAACATTAAATAATATCCAATTTTCATATGAGTTTCTGTGTATCTGCGATTTTAATATTTTCAAACGTATTGCTTTTATGGGTTCATGTATTTGATTTTATGTTTGGCTATGTTTGGCTGAATTGAAATGTATTACGTTATATGTAACATTTGTGTAAAATATTTGGAAGAATTTTTTACATATTTCAGCTTTTAGTATTTGTACTTACGGAGAAAGAAATAGATTTTCGTAGAATGGACGTTTCTTTAGAAACTTATTTATCAACATAATATGTTTCATTCTATGATATTATATAAAAAAGCTAGATACGTTACCCACTCTCTATTTTGGCAAGAAAAAACTCAGGTAAGTGCCCGAGTTTCACTTAGTCACGCACCATTCAGCGTCGTGGCTGGACGTTCTTTTTATATTTTAATCGGCAGTTGTTATTACGAAGTACATGAGTGAGACATGTATTATGTCTCGTGCGTGAGAGTGAAAGAGATAACAACTGTATTGGTGATAATGCGTTAGTAAGTAGGTATGTATTAATTACGCTGTTTTTTAACCGACTTCAAAAAAAGGAGGAGGTTATCAATTCGGCCGGTATATTTTTTTTTTTTTTTTTTTTTTTTTATGTATGTACACCGATTACTCCGAGGTTTCTGAACCGATTTACGTGATTCTTTTTTTGTTCGATGCGGGATGGTGTCGAATTGGTCCCATAAAAATTTTATTCGGCTAGGCCTAGTAGTTTTTATTTTATGAGCATTTTTGTCTGTACTCGATGACTTAATTTCAATGTAGCAAGTAACTTTGATTCACTTCCCGGTAACCGATTGAGCTGAAATTTTGTATACGAATGTAAATTGGATAGCGATGAAACATTATCATGACATGGAGCTGATCTGATGATGGAATCGGAAGGTGGCCATAGGAACTCAGTAATATATTGACTCAACTTTATCGAGTTTGGGCTCGTTTGATTCGTGTTGAAAAATACACTAAAAAGTATTAAATAAAAATAACTGCGTTAAAAACAACCGACTTCAAAAACGGAAAAGTAAGAAATAAAAAAGATTTGATATTATTAATTACTACATATTATTTTTATGTGCTATTTATTAAATAGGTTTGAAGTCGGTGCCAAACACTAAGCACTTAGTATTAAGCCCATGCACCGACATCAAACCTTTTTAGTAAATAGCACATAAAAATAATATGTAGTAATTAATAATATCAAATCTTTTTTATTTCTTACTTTTCCGTTTTTGAAGTCGGTTGTTTTTAACGCAGTTATTTTTATTAGTGCAATGATGTTGGCGTATGCCGCGTCTACTAGTATAATAGGTCATTGGTTTCATTAAATAAAATAATCTCAATATATTATATAGCCAATAGTGATCATTTTGCTTGTTTACCTTTTACCGTGGTTGCCTGGAAGAGATCACTATTAAGTGATAAGGCCGCCAAAATAGTTGTACTCTGTTCTATCTATAAGTAGTTCTAAGGTTACCTATCTTTACAACTATTGAAGAGTTAAATAAATAAATAAATAAATAATTTAAGCTAAGTTTAAGTTTCAATCAGGGAGTGAAATCTTCTGTATCCTATGGTATACAGCACGTGTATTAAACATTTATTCTGTTTCACTAATCCAATTTTTATTACAGGAAAACATATTATAATCAACCATTTGTTCTTGAGACATATTTTATTAGTGTCCACATGGTTTCAAAGCTACCTTTAGGCTCATGTTTATGTTTTATAATGAAAACAAGTGATAACTGCGTTAAAAACAACCGACTTCAAACTTGCACTTGCAAAATGTACAAATACCTACAGACAAAAATGCTCATAAAATAAAAACTACTGGGCCTATCCGAATAAAATTTTTATGGGACCAATTCGATACCATCCCGCATCTAACAAAATAAGAATCACGTAAATCGGTTCAGAAACCTCGGAGTAATCGGTGTACATACATAAAAAAAAATATATACCGGCCGAATTGATAACCTCCTCCTTTTTTTTGAAGTCGGTTAAAAATCTTCGGGAAATAAAAGTTAGCTTATACTGTAGCTCTATAATATTATACTATACTATAGACTGTAGTGAACCATAAGTCTCCTGCCTTAGGGGCCATCCATTAATCACGTGAGGTTTTTTTTGTATTTTTTGACCCCCCCTCCCCCTTGGTGATACGTGGTGAGGTTTAAGACTACCCCTCCCCCCTCCCCTCTACATCACGTGTATTTTTTCGTATCTGCAAAGAATCAATTTTTTATTTATAAAAAATACTGGTATAAATATCATCTAATTTTATTATAGTAAATTAAAGACTACTATAATAAACGTTCAGAGGTAGACAGAAAGATTGCAGTTTGTTTTTGAATGACATAAAAATAATGAAAGATAGGTATGCGATAAAGTTGTACGCGTTTGACTAAAAATAAATACATGTAACGCCGCTTTTCGGTTGAGTATCGCGCGCTTGTCGAAAAATAAATACACGTGATATATTACTTTAACCCCCCCTTCCCCCTTGTGATATTTCGTGATGTTTTGATGGACCCCTCCCCCCCTTTCGAGCCTCACGTGATTAATGTACAGCCCCTTACAACCAATAATAATGTCCACCATTTAATCAGCACGCGCCTTTACTTCGCTCTTTTTCTCTTATAGAAACTAGAACTCTTGCTCACCGAATCATCTAGAACTACAACTACTATTTTTTCTACTTCTTCTTCTTTCACCTGTCTTATAAGTGTTAGAAGTACAATGCAATTGCGCAATGCAGATCAATTTAGTTACAAATAACTGTAGTTCAACGGAGCGGCTCCAAACAGCTTGGTCCGCATGAATAATCCAGAATTCTGCGATTTACGGCGCACCGTACAACTGGGGCCTTGAATATATTTATAAGCCTTTAGGCTTAAGCGGTCAAATTCGCTTTTGTATTGCCGTTGCTTCGAAAGGTGTAGGGGAGAATGTTGATAGTTTTTTCGAGTGCGTGTAGGATACATGCTTATTACTTTAACTTAAAAGTAGCAATAATGGTTATTTACTGTATTATACGTATTTTTCTTACATACTGCGTGAATGGCAAAAGTGATTTAGAATTTGTAGTTATTTTAAGTTATTATTATTAATTATTTCAGCATTGGGTTAAGATTAACCGTATCGATTACAGTTGTGTAGTTGTTGATTTCATATAAATAGTATTTATATACATATTTTTAAATCGTAGACAACATAATCAGACTCTTTAAGCACCCAACAAAAAAATTTGATAGTATTTCTACACTCAGACCCAATTAAAACTTATAACACTCATTAATCAAAACATTTCCTATCATTAAAATCAATTACTATATTTAAAAAATAAAATAAATCAACTACATAATAAATACGTAAGAAACAACGCACGCGCATGTCGGAAGCGGATCCGTCACGTGCGTAACAAAAACACTTTCTTTGAAAACGGTTAAGTTATAAGTGGATAGCGATTAATTGTGATTAATTTAATGTAAAAAACTTATTATATAAATGTATAACTATTTTTTACAGACTTAAAATGCAGACTATTAATTTCTAATAATATCAAGTCAGAATTAAATAATTAGAACGTTTTGTAAACTGCTTAAAACTCGAAATTATATTAACTATCTCACCCCACTCACCTAAATATTAGAAGGTGAAAAATTCTAGTACCTAATAATTTAAAAATAACTAAATCATTTTGTCACCTAAGTAAACTATCGGAAAATAGTTATTGAATGCTTAGTTTAAATTGTTAAAAACATTAAAGTTACATAAAAAGCGATTCAAATCCTCACAAATTTTCACATTTCCGAATTCTCAACTTATAAAAATAATTTTATTTTCATCACACAAACTTACACCACACCAAACAATAACGCGTTTAGCACGCGACGATTATATAAAAACCATGTAATATATTGTCATTCATGTCTGCATATGCAATTATATGCGTAACAATGCTGGTATATGTAGAGCATTGCTAAACGAATGTGCCGTCTTCGCGTGATTTTTGCACAGATAAATAATTTAAAAAAGTAAATGAAGGCACTATCTTGCGCGCCTTTTTCGAAAATTAATAATAAACAACCCATGCCAACTATTTCGCGCGTTTTACAGACAGATAAAAAAAGTACTTACATTTTTTTATGTTTTTTTTTAAACAAACTAAGTACGCATATATAACTAAATTGATATTATTTTTAAATTCTAACGCGAATAATTTTTTCTTTTTTGTATCATCACAATAAATTATTCGTTTATTGCTACATTCAATTTTATTTTTATCCCGAGTTTTGCGAACGAAGCAAGCGGCTATTTATAATACCACAGTAAGTAGCATAATATGCTACCTTCCCATCCCAGGGTTGCCTACACAAATAACAGAGGTTATCCCTTATCATCAAAAAGTCATAAAAGACCTTTTGACACAACAAAACGTAACAATACCTCGAATCCCGCGTAAATACATTATTTACAGACATCTTTATGCAAAAGGGAAACTGTAAAGTCAGCAATTTGCTAAAGAAATTTGCAGCGTCACCGCGTAAACGGCGCGAAGTCGGGCTTTTAATATAAAATATTACAGGTAATTTTTTTAATATTAAACAAAGAGCAATTAAGCGTTGGTGGTTTTTTAATAGTGTATATTTACATTCTATCCTCTATTCGAATTTCGACGTAGACGACGACGACTACATAAGTTTAATATTGCGACAAGAAATAAAAAATAAATATCTCTTAAAAAATTTCATCCATCTATACATTTATGATTTATCATTATAAAATGAAGGTAAATAGACAACCATTAAAATATTATAAAACAAAGCCTTGTCCGTCTTTTTGTTTCGCGATAAACATAAAAACAACTGCACCAACAACAATTTTCATTTCGATTTTATCAATATTACCTATATAATTTGTTTAGTTTTAAACTACATGGGCGAAGCAGCGGGCGGAAAGCTAGTTAATATACCTACCTAATATAACCTAACCAATGTTCTTCGATATGCATAAAGTAGAAACTCACTCCGGTACGACTCAGTTTAATTGGAGACGATTAAACTCGAAATCATATTTAATGCCAACCTCGCTCGGGACATATTGGCATTTGATCTTGCTTCCAGAAATGTTGAATTTTGATGAAAACTATGAAACTATAAATTCAAATCGAATGAAGTGAGATCGTGATGTGTGATTTTACATAGTAATCGCCTTCTTAAATATGTGATCTTGATATTTGATTCGAATGTTTGGCTTTATATTGTAGTTAACCCTTATTAAAACGCTGGGAGCTATACTTCCCACGTCTCAGATTGAAATAAATCGTGTTTTATTTTTATATGCTTAAACCTAATGCAGTGTAATATTTATCTACGCAATCTTAACATTTCAGAGAACATTTTTCATGGAAACACTTTTCAGAGAATTATTACATGTAAACACACGTCAAAGTCGGGTGACGTGATTTTGCCACCGAAAACGACCGTTATTTTAGAGTTTTTTGTGTAGTGCTGAAAAAAAATTAGATAAGTAGATTTGAGTTTTAGCTATGTAAACTAGACTATATTACGGTTGCTTGAGACGTAAAAATATGCCCAGAATCTTTCGTTTATACCTTGGTAGAGTCGATTGAAATTAAGTCTTTAAGTGGGAAGATATCATCCCAGTGTTCTTCACTGCACACGACATTCGGAAATTCTATATATAAAATCCGTGTGTCTAAAAAATCTTTTTTAGTTGGTATAAGCACCTTATTTATTATTATTCATTATTTCCTCATCAGATAATTAGACATCTTAACTCAATACATTAGTATTTACCTATTGCTTTTATTTTGTTTTAGAGAAATGCCTTGTTTATGTTGAAGTCATTCATTTTTCAATTCCCGAATTCTTCCCTTAGTAAAAGAAACTTGCATTGATGAGTACTTTCACCTGCTTTATTAAAAAATATGATTTATATATTTTTTTACGATAAAATTTAATTCACAAGTGGAGTCAGGGTAACTAGCTAGTGTTTGAAAATATTGGTGTCATACTGGACACTGGGAGCTATAGTTCCCACCTTTCCAGCCTTTTTACAAGAGAGAACAGATGACGGGATATATACTTCCCACCAAAAAAAGGTTACTACCCCCCCACTAACCCCTCTTTTGTGTGCATTTTTGTAATCTACGACCCAAAATTACCCAGGAACGTATCTTACTTTTTTGTTAACTCCTCCACAGGCTCGCGTTTGAATAAGGGTTAAACTTATTTAGGTTTGTTGAGAGTAAAATTTCAGCTCAGCACACACGCTCTTTTTTATATTTATTTTTTATACATATTTGCATCTATTGTAGGTATGACATAAACCGCGAAGAATCTTCCTCGTATTGATCGTGTATTACCTGAAAGCAAAAGAAAACTTCATGAAATTAATTTATACATAACATTAAATTCATTTTTATAACAAAGACCCGCATACCATTAAAAAATCAATCAACAAATCTATGAAAATAAAAAAATAAAAACGAAACAAGTATAATATGACACAACAATTTTAATCAAGTTTTGAATTAACTAAACTAATATTCCTCAAATAATAATAGGTAGGTACATGTACCTATTCTAGTAATCTTTTAGTTTCTAGATCAACGACGTGAATGCACAAGCGGTCACTGCTTTAATAAACACATCCTCAATTATTTATTTAGAGTATATTCGTATAATTCCTATCACCACAAGATTATTTATATCATCACAGAGTATACAATTTTTGTGAACAATATTTAGTATACGATAGACACAATTTAAAATTTTTGAACTTTATTCAGTAATATTACATCGAAACGAAAAAGAATAACATACCTAAGTATGTAGTTAATTTTTAGTGTTAGTTAATTGGTTAGTTAAAGTATCATGTGTTTTTGGCAACTCGCATCAAATTCATCTCTCCTTAATTATCCTTATAACCAGATTTGCTAGATTTGATTTGCTTGCAGAGGACTCTGACGCTGCAAAGACATCGTAGCATTCATAAAAACAGTCCAATAGAAATGACTCCATATATATGATAATATTTTACTCCCCTATTTAAAATGCCGAACGAACCCGGGGCAAACCACTAGTAGAATATTGAAAGTCAATCCTCAATGGACGACGCGGTTCAAGGAATAAATTTTCTTCGCTTTCTCGGAGATGTAATTTTATCTACAAAGTGTACTTAAGCAGAAAATTCAACTTGCTTCTATAATATGATAGCAGGTGCATAACATCGTTATAAAGAAAAGCAATATAACGAGGGTAAATCTTGAAATATGGCTAAAATATATTTTGAAATAACGTTAAATTTACTTTAAACAAAACCAGTGAACCAATATTGATGTAGTTGGACGTAGAGATAGACAGTACTTTGTATAATTGACAGTATTGAATATAGAACTACATTAAAACATCGTAACCAGTGAACTAATATTGATGTAGTTGGACGTTTGAAGACGGTTGAAGAGATAGACGGTACTTTGTACAATGTACGATATTTAATATAGGACAACTTTAATTTTAATTTTAACTTTACCAGGTAATTCTGATGTTAAGATATTATCAAGAAATCAATTGATTCGTATACATAACCTCAAAAAGGTTGGCTTACAAGTAAAAAAAAATAAATAAAAAGTAAAGCTCCAATTTTTATATTATTTCCTCAATAAAACTTAACGAAACTCTACCATCGAACTGATTAAAAATGAAATCAAAGTTCGGAACTTAAAACAATACGAGTGAAACAGAAAACTCTTCCTAAGAAAATAGTTGGGAACCTCGATTCGGATATTATGTATTCGATCGATTCGGTTTACAATAATTAAATAATTAAACCATTTTTCACTTTATTTCGTAAGCTAGTTACGAAATAAAGTGAAAAATGTTTGGAAACGCCCGCGGCTTCGCCCGCTTTGTCTAAAACCTAATAAATTATATACTAAAGCCTTCCTCTTGAATCACTCTATCTATTAAAAAAAACCGCATCAAAATCCGTTGCGTAGTTTTAAAGATTTAAGCATACAAAGGGACATAGGGACAGAGAAAGCGACTTTGTTTTATACATACTATGTAGTGATGATACATATTATTATATACTAGCTGTGGTTCGCAGTTTCACCCGCATGGCTCTGCTCCTGTTGGTCTTAGCATAATGATAATATCTAGCCTATAGCCTTCCTCGATAAATGGGCTATCTAAGTTCTAACACCGAAATAATTTTTCAAATCGGACCAGTAGTTCCTAAGATTAGCGCGTTCAAACAAACAAACTCTTCAGCTTTATAATATTAGTATAGATTTCGTCTTTCAGGAGCAACCCTGGCTGCTATCCTGATATTATCATGCAGTTTTAATTCCAGCGTGGAAAAAGGACAGCGCTATACACGTTGTCCTAGCACCATCATACTGGAAATAACACTGCTATAAGACATCATGGTAACCCCCCGTTCATGTAACAAAACCTTCAGAACATCAGCACTCATTTGCACGACTTCAAAGAAATTAAATTCCGACGAAAGTCATTTTTAATTACGCCAAAGAATCTTGGGCGTATCTTGTAGGGGTGTAATTTTATATTAAAAATTTGTGAAGTAATTATTTGTACCGTGATCGCTGTTTCTAATAATACTAAACGCTAAATTCAGAACGCAGTATTTTCAAATCAAATCAAATCAAATCAAATCATTTATTTGCAATCAAACATGGTTACAACACAACAGACAACTTACATAATGTAATAACTATAATATGTGGTACATTTATTGTGACATTTTGAACAATGTCTCCTATGCTAGGAAAAAAACCTGTGTTATAGGAGACATTCATCCGTCCTTTGTTACAATTTACGTAAGGATTAATAGTAATACTAGGACTATGCAAGTTTTCTAAAATTTATAACGGTATCAAAAGCATATTCAATAACTAAAATAAAAATATATATATAAGTAAGAAAACATTGTAAATATCGTTGATAGAAGATGGATAGAGGTATAAATATTAAAGAAAGGAAGTGTATTGATTGTGTGTGTGTGTGTGAGTGTGAGTGTGTGTGTGTGTGTTTGTGTGTTGTGTGATTTATGTAAGTTTTAAGTTACCTAAATAAGTTTATGGTCTATCAGGTGTTCGCATTCATCGTAATTGAGAGTAAGAAGGAAGTTGTTTATTTTATACTTTAGTTGCATTGTATTCATATTGTGAATATTAAGTGATTTGTGTAGTTTATTATATAAGAGCGTACTTAGATAGTCGTAATGTCTCTTAGCAAACGCAGTCCTTGTATATACGACTGGGCATATTGGCGGGGGCCGCCTCTTACTCGTATCTGACATATTACTTTTATTTGCAGGAAGAGTTTTGTGCTTGCTCATTATTGTCCGAAATATGTACATTTTGCGCACTGTGAATACATTAAAATCAGTGTAAAGTTGTATCGTTGGGTACCTGAATGGTTTGTTAAGGAGTGCTTTGATCACAGCTCTTTGTGCTCGTTCCGCTTGTAAAATAGTGTTTTTTGAGGCACCACCCCAGGCCGTGATACAGTAACTAATAATTGATTCACACAGTGCGGAGTATACTATTTTTAAAACACCTTTATTTGCGGCAATACGTAATTTTTTGAAGACAAAGATTAATTTCCTTATGCGCGAGGAGATTGCATCAAGGTGTTGTTTCCACGATAGGCAAGCATCTAACCAGATTCCCAAATATTTTACTGTGTTGGCCCTATCTATTGAAAGGCACTTGCAGGTATTTACTGTATCGCACGAGTGGGCAATAATTTTAAAAGAGTGTTCAGGAGGTATGGCTGATATTCTACAACCAAAGGTAATAAATTTTGATTTTTTTATATTAAGGGTCAGGTAGTTTGACGTAAGCCACATATGAACAATACTCAGGGCACCTTCTGCTATTTTCTTGGCCTCATCCCAGTCACGCCCACTAACCAACAGCACGGTATCATCAGCGTATGCAATAATACGAGTAGATGGATAGGCAAGTTGGCAAAGCTCATTGACATATATTTGAAAGAGGAGAGGAGAGAGAAGACTACCTTGGGGTAAGCCGAAATCCAAACGTTCTTCGGTACTGATATGACCATTAACTTTAACGGATTGGGTTCTATTTGAGAGGAAGTCTTCCAATAATTTATAAGCCGTTCCCCGTATACCAATTCGCTCAAGCTTTTTTAGTAGGATAGGGATAGAGATAGTATCGAAAGCTTTGGGCATTTTAGAAGCACATTTAAATTAATATAAAGCTAAGTTCTGAAAACCTTAAAAAAATGTTGTACATAAATATATTTTTTTCGTAGATAAAAGCAATGTAATTAATACTTATAATCTACAAATATTACTTACTAGCTATTCGCCCGCGTCTTTGCCCGTGTTTTCAAAGGAAAACCCGCATAGTTCCCCTTCCCGTGGGATTTCCGGGATAAAACCTTTCGTATGTGTTAATCCAAGTTACCCTCTATATATATGTGCTAAATTTCATTATAATCGGTTCAGTAGTTTATACGTGAAAACCAAACATACATACATACAAATCTTTCTTTTTTATAATATTATAGTACCTATAGATGAATGTCAAACAAAAATATAAAATTGTTGGTAAAACCATTCAGGTATTACTAACTCATCTTATTTCTAAATAAGATGATTTAATTGTGCAAAACATATTCACGGTTGACCAAACTCTATTTCTTATTCGGTTGTTAAATATCGAAATAACCTACTTATATTTTGTAAGAAATTTAAACCTAGCTTCTTTACGTTATCTATAACGTAATGAAGACATCACAGCGTAAAAAGTTGTTAAATAACGAACTATCTCTATGTTTTTGTTATTTTGACCCTATTTTTTACTTCAAATAAGAAATATAGTACTCAGCTTAGCCATTCTAGTGTCTCACAAAACAGCCTTTTTTGTGACGGCATTGAGCAAACAGAACTAACTGAATCTTGATAATATAGCCAGAAATAACGTAATTTATGCAATTTAAAAGAGAATTTCACCTTTTTCTTTTTTAATGAATAATGAGGAAAGGAATTTTCTTTCACTGCAACATTAAAATAACAATACATATTACGAATACATATTTGAGGTTCAATAGATTTGTATTATATTTTAAACGAGTTTTCTAAATAAAATGAATTAAATCTATTCAATGTGAGCGTTACGTGAATTATTATGTAAAAATCAGTGTAAAAAAATTTATTCTACCTCCTGCAATAGCCAAGACAAATTATATGATCCAAAAATCGATTATCCACCAAAAAAGCTAAGTGTTATACAGCAACACTGCAGAAAAGTTAACAAGCTATCTCGCTGTCAAATTTGATCAACATCAAAGGGCTTCAACAAAAATTGTTAAGACATGACAACGCTGAAAGTTGCAGAACCTTTCAACTGTTTTAGGGTTGTCTCTTGTTCATATTAACATTAATTAAACATATTTATCATTATTCTCAATACATTTTTGTATAATTAAGAGAGATGTAAAGAATTAAGAACGGCAATTTTTATAATAGTGAATAATGTGATTATATTATATACGATACGTTCTCCCCAGACCATGATTCTATTCCCAATAGACGGGTGTATGATTTAACTTCCTATTTGTAGAAAGTATTTTCACGATACGCCTTTTCGCTAAAGAAATGTATCGAGAAAAGGATATTTTACACGTATTTTGCTTGGTAGAATTACTTTTTTTTATCTTTTTTTAGTAAACGGTGTTGACAGCCCTATCACTAGCCCCATTTTCGTATATATATTCAAGATATTTCGGACAGTAAAATATGAAATTCCAAAACTTTTCCCATTTCGTATTAATGTAACAATGACTTCAGTATTTTCTTGTAATTTTAATCATTATTAACGCGAAAATTTGCTCAATTTCCTGCTTTTTCTGGACGGTTTTAAATGTTCTTTGGAGTTTTTTTTTTTTTATGCAATTGTCGTCCCGGGAAATGTCCTTTTGGCAGGACACAGTTATCACTTAGGAACTAAGAAGATGAAATAGGAGTTAAGACTAATTCTGAAACTTTGTAGATAGACTTATCAATCCTGCACTTTTGAAACGTCATATTATTACATATTTTTAACATTTACCGCCGATTCGGAAAGCAGTATCTACGGAGAAGAACCGGCAAGAAACTCCATAGTTGCTCTTTTTAATCATAAATGAGTATCAAATCAATATTACAATTTAATTTTACAAAATATGTATCCGTATATTATCATAATATGCCAAAGAACTGTCCTGTTTATACGCGACAACCTTCCATGGGTTTTTATCTTCCATATATTCCTTAATGCAGAGCCCAAATATATACGTATTTGTCTGAATATCTTAAATGTTTTTTTCTTATTTTCATGTGCTCTTATATAACTAGAATTTCATACAGTCATGTTATAGCAGTTTATTCGTCAGGTAGGTTGTGCAGATTATGACGTCACTAATTAAAGCCGAGCCTGCATTATTGTAGCTTCCAATGTTCTAAGAAGGCGTATTTTTTAACAGAAATGAATTTTCATTCTTACGTTACAGAAACAAAATGCAGTTAAAGATAAATAGGATTTAATTGGCCTGAATCTTTAACAAGTGATTAAGATGAATCTTCGGCATTCAGTAAATTAATGTAAATAATGAAACAGTGTCGAATTTTTCTGAGTTTCAGGGCTCTATAAAACATGCACACATTTAAGTCTTTAGATGAATGCAACTTGTAAGTAAGTAAATGTTGCATTAGATAAATTAAAATGTAAAAAAAACTCTCTCTCAATAATCATCTTTGAACCAAATACGTAGTTTTTAAAATAATCTTAATTTTAAAACCCCCATAACACTAAACCAAATCAAAATTCAATCAACTACGCATCTCATTACGCGAACAATAGGTACAAAATTTCCCGCAAAATGTTTAAAGTGGGTCAAAATCGAGTCTAAAGGAGTCATTTATAAATCTACAGGTGTGAAGCTAATAGAGATGATGTAAACGTAGTAATGACATAATATTTTCCTTATTCTTCCTTATCTTCAAGATTAACAGGGGACCATCAATTTCAATTGTAGAATCATGCGTCACTCTAGCTTAAATCGCAGACATAACTCTATACTTATTGTATAAAATTCTCGTGATACAAAGTTACTTACAATACTCATCCGAAACAGCTGGACCGATTCTCATGAAATTTTGGGTGCATATCGGGTAGATCTGAGATTCGGCTATGATCTATTTTTCATATCCTTACTTTTATAAAGTAGGTGATCAGCCTTCTGTGTCCTGCCAGACCGAGACATTTTTTTTCGTCTCCACGGGGAATCGAACCCAGGACCGATCGGTGCTTCGCTCACGCGTCAACCACTGTACCAAGGAGGCGGTCAGCTAGTAAGTTTATAAACACGCGATTTAAAAAGAACTAACTATAACAAAAAGTTTTATCTTATTATACAGTTCTGTTCGTCAGTATTTAATGTTATTTGTATCTACCATTTAATATCTTATTTTCAAATACAATTCCAATAAAATGCCAAACAGAAATCCGTCCGTGACGCGGGATCCAATCCAATCCACGTCACTCAAGAGGTAACAAAATGTTTATTAAATTTACCTAGATCTCGTCACGGTGTAAAAACTTTGGAGTAATTCGATAAGAGAAGACTGGCGTTTAAATACGTAGGTAAGCTTTGTTATATTTTAGATTATAAAAGAGCTATTCATGTGTGAAATAAGAACTGTATTCCATACCTATATTTCTTAACAGATAAACCTTCACTCAAACTCTACCATTTATGTACTCATCTTCTATAAGCACTTTTGAATAATGATGACATAGTTATTTACCACCTAAAATCTTTCACTAGTTCATAGTAAACTATTAAATTCCTACATAGATTCACAGCCGGTTGTATCAAAGATGGAGTGCATATTAGAATTGGGTCCAGGGTCGGCCACTAAATATAGACATGCGTTGGTAAATAACTCAGCTGTTTGTTCAATGATATTGTTAATGCAGTTTATATGTTACCGTCATCTGGTTGTATCTGCTATTTGGTTGAATGACTAGCCCGTGCATTGACGAAAACGAAAACTTGACGAGTTGTCCCTTAGTCGTGTTCAATGAACGTGCTAGTCATTCCATTAAATATCAGATTTAACCAGATGACTGCGACATATACACTAGTTGCTCGTCCCGGCTCGACCCAGGAATAACTAAATATAATATAGCCATTATATTATATATTCGAAACACAATGTTGGTCTAATAAAGTAAATATCATAGAGGCAACTAAACATAGACCTAATTAATTAACAACACGATTACACTAACTAATTAACAGGCTATGCAATTTCGTTTATTTCACAACCATAAACATGACAGGTCTATTTATTATAATTATACTAGCTTACCGCCCGCGACTTCGCCCGCTTTGTCTAAAACCTAATAAATTATATTTTAAAACCCCCTTCTTGAATTACTCTATCTATTAAAAAAAACCTCATCAAAATCCGTCGCGTAGTTTTAAAGATTTAAGCATACAAAGGGACATAGGGACAGAGAAAGCGACTTTGTTTTATACTTTGTAGTGATTCATATAATATAAATACCATTATCCATGGGCGTAGCCACGGTGGGGCAGGGTGGGGCGCTTGCCCCACTCTAGCTTTGACCTGGAAGGTAGGTAGATACCTAACCAAATCTAAAGTACCTACTAACTACTAAGCTTAATATCCGTAAGAAAATTCACACTCGATTCTCGAAAGTCGACAGGCGACACAGAAAATGCGACCTTTATAATTAGTATTATTTACCTCTAAATTGACTGAATATAACAACTAACAAGTGTCATACGCCCAGCGACCAAACGGCTGCAGATTTTTGGATCTATTTCGTGGTGTGGTAGGTGAACAATAAGGTGTTTTGAATAAGAATACCTAATTCGAATAACGAATTACACACGAAAAAAGAAAATAGCTGAGGTTTCTATGTTACATGAACTGTAAGAAAAATGAGTATAGTACCCCAATTAGTTGCCCCACTAACTTATCCAATTTCACTTTTGTTGTGTTACACGTTCTACAACTAACTGATACTTTTTACTTCACACTTTTTTTTTCTAGTGCCTACACTAGAAAAAATGCATTCGCGAATGCCTTCGTGAATGCCATCGCAAATGCCTTCGCAAATGCCTTCGCGAATGCCTTCGCCAATGCCTTCGCGAATGCGTTCGCAAATGCCATCGCAAATGCCGCCGCGAATGCCTTCGCAAATGTCTTCGCGAATGCCTTCGCGAGTGCCTTCGCGAATGCCTTCGCAAATGCCTTCGCGAATGCCTTCGCAAATGTCTTCGCGAATGCTTTCGCGAGTGCCTTCGCGAATGCCTTCACGAATGCATTCGCGAATTCCATCGCGAATGCCTTCACAAATGCCTTCACAAATGCCTTCGCAAATGCCTTCGCGAATGCCTTCACAAATGCCTTCGCAAATGCCTTCGCGAGTGCGTTCGCGAATGCCTTCGTGAATGCCTTCGCAAATGCCTTCGCAAATGCCGGCGGTACGGCCGCCGGCATTTGAAGACCTGGATATAACTTTGGGTACATACTTGGTACATACAGTTGCTAGTTACATATTATTTTTCATTGCTGCCCCACCTTGAGCCCATGGCTAGCTACACCCATGCCATTATCCAAAAGATTTTAATACTTAGTATGTAGAGCCTTATAATACGCGAATCAAATATAAAGACTTATGAAGTTCTTCAAAAGAAAACCCGTACAATTCTGTTTCGTTATAATCCTATCTCAGATCCAATCTATCTATTTCCCAAATTCCATCAAAATAGGTTCAGTGGTTTAGAAGAGACAGATAATCATACAAACAGTGTTATTTTCGCATCTATAGCATTTAATAAAAAAAGATAATAATTGGTAAGGATTTACGTATGTCTCAAAGTAATTACAGTCGCTCAAAATTATGTCATTGTTTTAAATTGTTCAGGTTTGACGTCAGTAGATAATAGGTCTCTTGTAATTAGGCGCTATGACTTCTGAGCAATGGTTGTCACGATTCATTTGGACAAATATGTTTTAAAGTCATTATTAATGCACATTCATACATACCATCCACGAGACTGTATCTTGATAAATTCATGCATTATATATTTCAATTACTATATCTTATAAGTAGCTGTGCCCCGCGGTTTTACCCACATTGCTCCTCTCCTATTCGTTTTAGCGTGATTACTATATTGTCTTATTCAAAAAATGGACTATCAAACTATGAAAGAAGTTTTAAATCAGACCCATAGTTCCTGAGATATGCGCGTGTAACCAAACAAACTCTGCAGCTTCATAATATACTAAAGTTTAATATTGTTATAAACAGATGCTTTATATTAAAAGAATACAATCTAGTTTCTAATAAAAATATTGAGAGTACAATAACATCTTGAAGCAACTATGCATTTAAATTGAATGGTTCGATCCTAGAATATAACGAAAGAGAAGTTACTGTTACTACGTACTACGATGTACGTATATCCAACGTAGATTAGGAGTTCTGAGCGAGGGATTCAATAAACGACGACCGAAGAAAATAATTTAGCGACGAGTGCTACACTCGACTATTCATTTCCTTCTAAGCCAATATGAAATAAACTGTTTTTTTTTCTACCGACTCGCCGTTATCTAACCAGCCAGTACTGTTTGATATATTGTTTTCATTCGATTTCTTTTTATAATTGAATTAGCTAATTTATCTGTTACTTATTAAAACAGTCATAAATTTACTTCAAAGTTTAAAAAAAATCAACGATGTATGTAAACTTAATTTTCTCATCAATCGAAAAAAAAAACATCTTGAGCCGCGCCAATTCGAAAACTGCGTTCCATTTTCAAAATCTTTTTTTTAATAAATGTTACATTCAGCCGGTATCAAAATGTTGCCAGCTTGTTATATAACCGAAAAAAGCAATTATTATTGCTCTATTATCAGACAATGGACATGAATACTAGATTTATCGTTCAGTTCAGTAGCGTGAACATGCAATCTATTGGCAACACGATTTGCTAATTAGGATTTCCTGTCTGCAGGTAACTCGTAACAAATATATAGTGCTATACTCACACGCGTTTAGCACTTAGTATATCCCACGATAGGATTACTCCATTGTTTTAGTTAAATGGGTTTAATTTTTATTTTTTTTAATACAAAATACTCGAAAATTGCAAAATAATTAGTTCTTGTCCGTTTTGCTTTGAAACCATTGTGTAAAGCAATGTTTTTCAATGTCATAATTTGAATTTTTTATCATTCCAAAATATTTACTTGATTTGAATGCGTTATTTGGAATATTTGCCAGATAATAAAAACGATCGGCGTGAATATCGTATTTATAAAATTAAGACATAAATTCAGATAACTGTAGTTTAAGAAGTCAACTTCGCCCGCTTTGTCTACAACCTAATACATTATTTACTAAAACCTTCTTCTTGAATCATTCTATCTATTAAAAAAACCGCATCAAAATCCGTTGTGTAGTTTTAAAGATTTAATAAGATTTATACTATGTAGTGATGATGCGTGATAGATACGTCTTCAACATTCTTCGTGAAGAAAAATTAATCTTTAGCTTGAGAAATCTAAAATTGGTTATCCGCATCCACAAACCAAATGAATAAAGACGCAACAAAAAACCAAGCCAACCCTAGAGATATATAAAAAGTTAAGTACACTTCATAAATCCGGGTGTACACTGGTAGAAAGACCCGTGTCGCGAAATAAATCCTTGTTACAAGATTATAAAGGGTTGATCGGTCATATCGGTCACTCTGAGGTAACGTGAGTCAAATGGGCTTAACCCTTCACTGCTCACTACAATAAAATTAAAATAACTTTTCGCTTTAGCGGTTTTTAATATCGAGGCTTACGATTCGGCGTGTATTTATTTTTAGAAATACTTATTCCTTATAATAAAATGCCTTCAAACATATATTTAATTTTATGTGTGTATCTAGTCTTTCAAATTCAAATTATATTTATTTGCAAGAATGTAGTAACAAATTACAGATGTTTTGGTTACAATATTAAGTGGCTTATACATTCTACCCATTGGTTGCATTGATTGGGTGTGCAAATTTTTCCATCATCAAACAAGCAAACAGCACAGCGTATTTATAAAACAGTAGTTGTTACACTACTTACCAATAATTATTACAGTATCTAAGAATACTATTAAATAATAGAAACTGATTATGACAACCAAAACTACGAAATAAATAATGAAAATCACTTTTTAAATTCGTCAAATCTAAAGCATCTTAATTGCTGTACTACCTACATCTGAATTAAAAAACATTTTCTTTCGAACCAAAAATGTTCGACAAAATGAAAGCAGAAGTTCCTTTTATAGCAATGAATCAGGTAAATGACAATAAAGGATCAATCTTGTAAAAGAAACCCTAATGAATTCGCTTCAAAACAATCCCGAACGAATTGGCCATTTTTCATTCGTATACTTACAAGTGGTAGTTATTTTTCGGTTGTGGTACAAGTTATAAGCTGATTATTTTTAATTTAAATACATTTTTATTTTATACTTATATGCTCTCCATCATCCTTACTCAAACAGAGGCAAATCTAAAGCAAAAATCATTTAAGCGTTTTTTTTTTCTCGAATTTATTTGTCAATTATATCTATCAAGATAGTTCCCAACTTTTTTTAAAGAAAAATTTGATTGAAAAGGTTTCAGAAACATTTCGTTTTCATTGGCACTTCTGTCAGGATTTCAGCAAGTATCCATGAATTCAAATTTTTCTGTTCATTCAACTTTATCGTGTAGTAGTGAAGGGTAAGGGGCAGATACATTAGACACTGCAGACACATCTATTTCACTGATCGATTTTCTTTAGGGACAAGATCAGCCTTCATTGTCCTACCAGACCGAGACATTTTTTTCCTTCGTCTCCACCGGGAATCGAACCCCGGACCACTCGTTGCTACGCTCACGCGTCAACCACTGAACCAAGGAGGCGGTCGAATTATCGTCTATTGAAGTTTGTTAGCTTATAACATACACCACGTAATATAAAAGAAAAAACGGAGCTATTAATTTTAATTTGTCCTCCCGAGGATTTGTGTCCTGTTGAATCTAAGGCTTGATTTACGATCCTTCTGTACCAACAAATTTCACGACGTTATTACTCTGTATTGATGTCATTATTAAATATTGTTTTGTTAATTTATAATTTAGGGAATAAGCTTCTTGTTCCTAATGAAATAAGGTCTAGTCTAGTTTAATGAAGTCTTGCGTTTTACAAATTGCTTTTCGTCCATTTTGAACGATCGTCGTTTTCTATATTTGTTATTTTAATAAAGTACTTCTTTTGTTAAAATACATTACTTTCTTCAATAAGGTGCTGAAAGAAAAACGAATTTCGAAATTCGAATTGGAACTACTTTAAAAACAAAACCATAATTATGTACAGATGCATAATCAGCGAAACCTTATGCCTCTTCCCCTTAATCTCTATTCGAATTAAAAAAT
Source organism: Colias croceus (assembly GCF_905220415.1). Classification (NCBI taxonomy): domain Eukaryota; kingdom Metazoa; phylum Arthropoda; class Insecta; order Lepidoptera; family Pieridae; genus Colias; species Colias croceus. The sequence goes on along the minus strand of NC_059551.1, from coordinate 1,201,251 downwards.
GTAAATGAATAAACGCATTCTATAATCAGTTTCAATGAATATATTATAATTTCGCATTATATTTTGCAAAGCAATGAAAGTCATCATCATCATCATCATCAGCCCATATACGTTCCCACTGCTGGGACACGGGCCTCCTATGAGGGTACAGGCCATAATCCACCGCGCTGGCCAAGTGCGTGTTGGCGGATGACACATGTCGTCGAACTTTTTAATTCTTCGACATGTCGGTTTCCTCACGATGTTTTCCTTCACCGTTCGAGCAGTGGTGATGTTACAACATGCGCAGATAAATTGAAAAATCAATTTAATTCCTGCGCGCTCGCCTGGTCTCGAACCCCGGACTTATCGATTCGAAGTCCGAGGTCTCACCACTGAGCCACCACTGCTCTAATGAAAGTAACCACTTAAATTATTTAGTTATAATGCAAGGTCTACAAACACAGGGTTACAGCAGTAAAACGCAAAAAATGATCAAACCACAAAATTATTAGCCAAATAATGTGACAAGTCTCGGTGACGGTGTCTCAATGAAGAAAATAGGCTGATTAGGGAGAAATATAGTAAGCAACAAAACAAACAATTTCCGTAATTATTCTGTACTACATATCCTAATAAATCAGAAATATCTACTTTCACGCTACTTTGGCTGAACTGATGACTGAAAAAAAGAAAAGATCCCTTTGCCTCATAATTTTAAACTTTTATTATAAATATGTTGAAAAGTATAGTAATATAAATGTAGAGTAATTTTAAGTAGAGTAAATTATACTATATTATTTACTTTGAGTTTATTAGGTTAATTGCAGTAAAAGGGGGCAAGCGAGCTGGTGGTTCATCTGATAGTAAACGATTAGTACTACTTATTTATTTACTTATATATATTTATTTTCAAACAACTTCTTACATATTTAAATAATTGTATGAAGGTTATTGCAATTAAAATCTTATCACAAAGTCTTGAAAAATAATTACATGAAGTGAACGTTATTATTAGATATCGGATTATATGCACTAACAAAATGCCAAAATATGCATGCAAATATGCACTAAAAAAGGCCGAAATATGCACTAAAAACAACTGATATGCCTAAAATATGCACAATAGAAAATAAAAAAAACCTTTATTATTTTATATATTTAAATCGAAGATAGTACAAAAACAGTGAAATTTTCTTGAAATTAAGTATAGTTTTTGTTCCAATATACAATTAAGCATTTTTACCTAATTTTCGAGCGCAAATTTGTGACGTTTGTCACCCGCGAGCCCAGTGTTGCCACATTAGACCTTTCCAGGCTAAATCTAGCCCTTTTTAACCGACTTCAAAAAAAAGGAGGAGGTTATCAATTCGGCCGGTATTTTTTTTTTTTTTTTTTTTATGTATGTACACCGATTACTCCGAGGTTTCTGAACCGATTTACGTGATTCTTTTTTTGTTCGATGCGGGATGGTGTCGAATTGGTCCCATAAAAATTTTATTCGGATAGGCCCAGTAGTTTTTATTTTATGAGCATTTTTGTCTGTAGGTATTTGTAAATTTTGCAAGTGCAAGTTTGAAGTCGGTTGTTTTTAACGCAGTTATCACTTGTTAAAGTGAAACTTTTATTACATCGTCTCAAACTTTTTGGTCTGTGTAGCGCATGTCGCGTGACGCACGATACGTACGATAATTTTTAGTTAAATGTCTATAGTGTGAAAAAAAGTTTCACTTTTACCGTGGTTTCATAAAACCACACAACATTTTTTTTGGAATACAACCCGTGTTTTAAGTTTTTAGTCCCGAAAGGGTATAAACTAGCCCTATTTTGAATGGCTCAAAATTTACTTAAAATGGAGCCCATTTTGTAATTTTTCGCCATTTTACCATGCCAAAATAGGGTTTGTTTACTCGCTGACCGTTCTGATTGGCTATTAAAGGTTAGTCGACCATTCAAAACTCCTGCTACTTAACGAAATATGCACGATTGGGGAAAAAGGCTAAAATATGCACTAACGCCGTAATTAGAGAGTTTTATGCATTTGCATATGCAAATATGCAAATGCATATAATCCGATGTCTAGTTATTATAATACGAAGGATGTTTATTGCAGTCTCAATAATTGAAATGTGACGTAAGAAGATGATTCGAACATTAAGGCCGTGTACGCGGTCCGTGCGCTGTTTGGCTCAAATATGTGATTTTTCAAACCAGATTGTCCATCAACCACTTATCTTACAAACATATGAATTACTAATAATTTTAGGGAATTTTATTGTCTATATAGTTAGTTAAGAGTTTTTTTCAATTAATACAGTATTTGTGAATACCATCAAGATAACTGAGCCGATGATTACTTGATTTCACTTTTAGTGTCAATTTCGAAGCTAAAAATATCTGAAATTGCTGACAGATCTAACACACATTTTTTTTTAACTAACTGCAAAAATCCTTATTAAAATAGTTAGTTAAAAGATTTTTTTAATTTGGACTCCTAACTTACGAAATTAAAATCCGAACAATGTGAATTTTTTTAGAAATTATACTCGACAAAATGATTATTTTCACCAAGATATTTGACTTAGTTGAATATAATTTATACATATTGCAATAAAAGAACGTATTACTTATAAGATAAAATTTAAAAAATCAACTAAGGTACCTCTATTATTTTTCTACAATTTTTTTTAAAGTACTATAAAACACTGCGCGCGACCCGATTAAAATCAGTCGGCAGCGAGCCTTCCCAGAGAGAGGACATGTTGCTCGGCGCTCTCCTGTGGACCTATGCTGTTCATAGTAAAAGGATAGCGCAAGCCGCGATCTATCGTAATAGATCGCGGAGATTTTGACTTGCGTTAAATTGAATAAGCGCTCATCAAGGTTTTAATAATCTCGTTTCTGTTCAGTATATACGAATTTTAAAGTATTATACATTTTTACTAGCTGTTGCCCACAGCTTTTCTGTGGTCTAAACGAATTTTTATCAATTTTTATACCTTTATAAATTGTACTTATCGAAATCCTTTCATAGCCTGCATCGTGGCTATCTGCAAGGCAAATTTCAGGTCAATACAGTTCAGTTAGTTTCTGTGCGTTGATAGATCAGTTAGTTAGTGAGTCACTTGTATGTGCGTTTTATTTATTGAAAGATTTGTATACACTCTCGTGCACTGTACACGTGTACTCCCCATTCCATGTCTAATAGCGCTGACGCAAAATTGACACAGCCGAATGAGGACCGGCAGCTCTAGTTTTCCTCGTAGTCAATATTTATTCCTCTTTTTCCTTACGCTATCCTAATAAGGAGAGGACCAATAAGAGATTTTGCGCAGTACCAAAAGCTCTATCATTTTATTGTAAAAATAATTATGCTTTAAATCTAAGTTGTAGCGCTATCCTGGAAACAGTACCTAACCTTATTTTTAGAGGGGACCCAAGTGATGGTCGCGGAAGAATTCCAACCAATACCCGCGGCCCCATCATTAAAGCGGCTCGACGGAACACAGTGGGGTTTTAGTCGGTAATCCGACATAACCCACGGCTCCTTCCCCGGGGGCCGTAGGTATCTATGGAAAATTTCCCCGGTTAAAAAAAAGGTGGTTCGCCTGATGAACGCGCACAGATGCCTTTTGCTTTAAGCGGTATGGTAAAAGGCCTTTTATTCATGACAAATACGGTAGTCAGTTATGTTACCACCAGAAAGCTCCAAAACCCAAATTTAAACGTTACAAAGCGGCAGTTGCTTAATTCGTTCTATGTTTCACAAGCAATCTATTCGTGCGTGAACGCGTTTTCTACGCGAACCATTTCACTGGCCATAACCTCATGTAGGGAATAATAGATCTTTTCGTAAGACCTCACCGGATATCATACTGTTATTGTAACTGTATTGTAATGTTTGTATTGCGTTTATTAAATATTGTTTTAATTGTTAAGTATTGCGTTAGTGGAAGTGCATTCATTTGCAATAGGATAGAGTATTTGAATAACGATAATTAAGCAGCTAAAGGTTCTCTTATAGTACTGTACCTAGCTGAAACTTTGATGCAAGCGAAAAATATTTTGGTACCATAAGGATTGAATGTTCCGCCAATGAACAGTTTTAATTCTAAATGAACAAAGAACAATAGATTTTGAGAAATTATCTTTTATGAACATAATATCGACTCAGAAAATGTTTATAATCGTATAAAAAAGTGCTTACATCATTTTACCTTTAACTTTCAATAAAACCATGGGCGTAGCTAGCCATGGGCTCAAGGTGGGGCAACAATAAAAAATAATATGTAACTAGCAACTGTATGTACCAAGTATGTACCCAAAGTTATATCCAGGTCTTCAAATGCCGGCGGCTGTACCGCAGGCATTTGCGAAGGCATTCGCGAAGGCACACGCGAAGGCACACGCGAAGGCATTTGCGAAGGCATTTGTGAAGGCATTCGCGATGGCATTCGCGAAGGCATTCGCGAAGGCATTCGCGAAGGCATTCGCGAAGATATTCGCGAAGGCATTTGCGAAGACATTCACGAAGGCATTTGCGAAGGCATTCGCGAAGGCAATCGCGAAGGCACTCGCGAATGTACTCGCGAAGGCATTCGCGAAGGCATTCGCGAAGGCATTTGCGATGGCATTCGCGAAGGCATTTGCGAAGGCATTTGTGAAGGCATTCGCGATGGCATTCGCGAAGGCATTCGCGAAGGCACTCGCGAAGGCATTCGCGAAGGCACTCGCGAAGGCATTTGCGAAGGCATTTGTGAAGGCATTTGCGAAGGCATTCGCGAAGGCATTCGCGAAGGCACTCGCGAAGGCATTCGCGAAGGCACTCGCGAAGGCATTTGCGATGGCATTCGCGAAGGCATTTGCGAAGGCATTCGCGAAGGCAATCGCGAAGGCATTTGCGATGGCATTCGCGAAGGCATTTGCGAAGGCATTCGCGAAGGCATTGGCGAAGGCATTTGCGATGGCGAATAAGTCTAAAGTAAAAAGTATCAGTGAGTTGTAGAACGTGTAAAACAACAAAAGTGAAATTGGATAAGTTAGTGGGGTAACTAATTGGGGTACTATACTCATTTTTCTTACAGTTCTACATGAACATAGAAACCTCAGCTATTTTCGTTTTTCGTGTGTAATTCGTTATTCGAATTATTCTTATTCAAAACACCTTATTGTTCACCTACCACACCACGAAATAGATCCAAAAATCTTCAGCCGTTTGGTCGCTGGGCGTATGACACTTGTTAGGTGTTAGTCAGTCAAAAGAGTTAGTAGGTACTTACTTCAATTTTTAGATTTGGTTAGGTATCTACCTACCTTCCAGGTTAAAGCTAGAGTGGGGCAAGTGCCCCACCCTGCCCCACCGTGGCTACGCCCATGAATAAAACTTTTATAAAAAAAAGTCCGTTTTATCCGTGTTTAGCGCGATGGATTATGATTTAATCCCTAATAGAAAGACTACCCATCGGGAACAATGACATGCTGATAATAATATCCAACATATTATCCAGAAATATATGTACTAGATTTCTGCTCGCGGCTTCGGCAGCGCAGTTAAAGTAAATTCTCATACGAATGAGATGTTATGTTACCGCGGTAAAAAGTAGCTTATGTTACGACTCACGGTCTAGCCTCGTTAATATAATCGTTAGGGTGCCTAAATTATATTCTATGCTATAATCTATATATATAAAACTCAAAGGTGACTGATATAGTGATCTATCAACGCACAGCCCAAACCACTGGACATATCGGGCTGAAATTTGGCATGCAGGTGGATGTTTGGACGTAGGCATCCGCTAAGAAAGGATTTCCCGAAATTCTTGCGGGAACGGGGAAAAACGGGGATACACGTACAAAGTCGTGGGCGGAAGCTAGTCATATCATAAAATCGCTCCGTTGCGACGTGAAAGAAATACAAACAAACACACTTTTCAATTTATTATATTAGTAAGAGAAACAAACCAGAGTTGCTTATTTAGTTAAATAACCAGTTGGTTATTATAGTCTCTTTTAGGTAAAACAAATTGCCGATTCACTCGAGAGCTAGTAATTTGGTAGAAACACTTAAGCTTTACGTAAACATGCCACACTTTGATAAATAATTCCCCATCACTGTAACAAGGTCGCCATTTCTTGTGCAAACAACGTTTTTCATGGATAAACAATAATTATTGGGGCAAAATAAATATCTGTGACAAATAATTTTATGCCATCCTTAGTATTATCAATTAATGATTATTATACTCATCATCATCATCTATTTATTTACAACTAGCTTTCTGCCCGTGGCTTCGCCCGCGTTTTCAAAGAAAAACCTCCATAGTTCCCGTTCCCGTGGGATTTCCGGGATAAATCCTATCCTATATGTTAATCCAAGTTACCCTCTATATGTGTGCTTAATTTTATTGTAATCAGTAGTATTTGAGTGAAAGAGTAACAAACACACACACACATCCTCACAAACTTTCGCATTTATAATATTAGTAGGATATTTAGATCATTACTTAATGATCTAATGTAGGATAGGATAGAATATGTAGTTTCTATAATCATCTGTGGTGTTAACACCAATCCTTAATCCTTAAGTAAAGTAAATGTTTCAATCCAGATTACATTCTAGTTACCTGTAAAATTTAATTGATAACAATGTTTTATTTTAGTATCAAACTTACAAATTCTATTTTTAAGCCTACTGAAAGTAGAATGCCATACATAAGCCACCATCATATATCACTGCACTAAAATTAATTAAATGCTTTTTTTCTTTGTAATCGTTATCACAAATCAACTTATCTGCTTTAGAAATTGTACTTTACGAGCTATTTTTTCAATTATTTTACCTACTTCGCTCGAGTGAATCCGAGGCAAGCTGCTAAAAGCATAGACATCTAAATAACAAGACAATAAATAGCAATAGTTTGGAAAATCCAAAAGTGCACGCCTCGATAATCTCATCCTTTACAATAAAATTGATTATTTATAAAGAGTACGTGACTATAAATATAAAAATGAAATAAAATAAAACATTTGGAAAAGTAAAGAAAGCGGTACCGTAATAATTGAGCTATTTTTCTTGTGGCCCCACCTAGATGTGAAACTGCGCAGGTTTAAGGAACTGACTACCAACTTATTTTTTTAAACCTTGGCTTATAGTATAAAGAATCGAGTTTATAATGGTGAATTTTGAGTACACTATAAAAAATAAAAAAAAAAGTCGATATTTTTTTTGTTTATTTAATAACAATTAAACCACATCGAATCAGACCCTGAAAAATGAAAGGGTTCTATTCCTGAGCATACTCAAGCGTAAGAGAAAAAAAAAGACTCGATTAGTAAAGTATTTCGGTCGCTATCGTGTTAACAAGAAAAAGGATCCGCACATACAGACACACGGACGTCCAAGACAGAACTTTTTTAAACTGTTTTTTAACTAGTTTAAATAACAAAAATGACATCAAAAATATCATGAACGTTAAAAATAGTGTTTTTTCTTAATATGTGTGTGTATGTATTATCTTACAAGTGCAATGTATGATACATAAAGACATTTTAAGTTTGAAAAATCAGATGTTTTGCGCGAAGTGACAGTAGTACCCACCTCAACGCTTCGCTTATGAGGCGTGCAATAGAACGATGTCACGAACTTTTGTTTGGAAAGGCTCTGAAATATATTTAAGCACTTTGAAGCTGATTGATATTGTGTCCAATAAGCCTTTAGTCCTGTTCGTTCTTGTTCAGTATTCTGCTCTCATTTACTAAATAAATATTTTTCCAATTACAATGCGCTGAAGGACTTTTTCGTACCAATTTGATAACGTAATAGGAACCAATTTAGAATTAATTTACTATAAAGTATATAGTACTAGCTTACCGCCCGCGGCTTCGCCCGCTTTGTCTCAAACCTAATAAAGTATACACAAAAACCAACCTATTGAATCACTTTGTGTATTAAAAAAAACCGCAATAAAATCCGTTCCGTAGTTTTAAAGATTTAAGCATACAAAGAGAGACAGAAAAAGCGATTTGTTTTATACTAATAATGTAGTGGCTACTCCTCCAATCTTCTCTCGGATTGTACGATATAAATTAATATTGCATATATCTATAAACCAAAACAAACAAAGAAACATATCGAAATCAAATCAAAAAGCGGATACAATTAATTCTTTCAAACAACAATCAGTAATAGTTAAATAGTTTATGAGTATCAATTATATAACAAACGTAATAAATGTAAATCTATCAAAATCAGTCCCGCTATTTTTAAGTACATAATAGCAGCTATAGACAGACAAACAAACAGATACACTATAATAATTGGTACCTGTTAACAACCTACCATGTATATTGATACCTACATAGTAAACAATAGACCGAAGCCAATATATAAACTAATTAATAATTAATTATATCATCAAATTAATAATAATAACATTGTGATTAATATTAGCCTTTACATTGTTAATGTGTAATATATATTCATTGAGATATACATATGGAGACGACACCGCCTACATCACTTATGTTCCGGTCAACATACGCCATTTATGTCGTAACTGCACGCTCATTTTTTATTTGTTTTAAAGTGAAACGCATCAAATATGCCTTCGTGTGTGTTACGATATTGCACAAATAATACAAATAATACGGAAAAGTGCAAAGGAATAACTTTCATCGGTAAGTACCTAACTAGATAATAATTTTTAAAACTTAGAGCAAAAAAATGGCGCACAGATTTTGTTCGTGGTGTCTCCTCCATACGTAGTAATATTATCTCAATGCCTATATTGCTTGAATTTACCTTTTATAAAGCTAATTTACAGCAAATACTTATACAACAGATCAATTTTTTCCATATTATGTTCATTTTATTCAGCGCAGATTTTGCTTGACTATTGATTTCCTCTTAGCTTCTCTCGCTTACATTTCTACACTCCTTTTCGCAGTCTATACAATATGTTCCTTTATTTTTTTTAAGTAAGTATATTCCTTTTCCATAATTATAAAAATTTATCAATATAGTGAAAATCTTCAAAATCGGAATGAAACGGAATTTGTTAAGATTATAATATGATAAAGGCAAAATATTATAACCTCTAAAAAGTGTCAACTTTACACCTAACTCATATTTTCGACCATTTGAACGACATCCACAAGGGATCTTAACATTGTCAAAGGGCTCTTAAATGTCCTAAATTTAATGAATTGCGTTTCAGTATTTGCTGAGAGCACTTGACAGCAAAACTGATAACTTTGTATATAGTGAAGGACTCTTAGAACCTTAGTCGGATATAGAACTTTTTAGTACCTAATGGTGTCACCTAAATTCTGGGAAGTGTACAACTTCTTTATCTATACTAATATTATAAAGCTGGAGATTTTGTTTGTTTGTTTGAACGCGCTAATCTCAGATCTCGGTGTTACATAGCCCATTCATCGAGGAAGGTTATAGGCTATATAACATCACGCTTAGACCAACAGGAGAGGAGCCACGCGGGTGAAACCCAGTAGCGCAGCTAGTAATTGATAACAATAAAATAGGTATCTAATTTCAGATCAATATTACCACAATACATTCATAAAATCGAAATAGATTGTGACGTTTCTGAGATTAACAAACTCGTAAACAAACAGGAAACATAAAAAGTAGTTTTAATTCAGAACTATAGTTCTATAATCTATGTATTGCATTAAAAGTTTTTATTCTTTTAAAAATTATTCCTCCCGATGTTCCACCCTTAGTTCCACCAAAGCGAGCTTGATCACAAGCAAAGTTATATGTATTTAATAATTATATTCCATAAACAAATCGAGTTTAAAACCCAGTAAAAAAACTTACAACCTTTTTATAACGTATAGATAATATTCACAAAATCATTTACATAATTCGATCCATTAATCTTTGATACAATAAAAAATACTGAAAACCGTCAAGCCAGATCGTCGTGCGCAAAAACATAATAAGGTCTATCGTTTCTTATACTTTTGTGATCAAACAAAAATCGCCCTAGTGACGTCATACTGGCCATGACCCGTTCTGTGCACACGGTCAAGCGAGATCAACATCTTGTGATTCTGAACCTTAGCGCGTTGTAATACTGGTGATATTTGCGTGACAATGTGTGTGTTTGTTTGTAAATATTGCATTGCAGTGAGCAAAACACGCCGCACTTACATAATATCTGAAGAAGGCTTTATATGAACATTTTACGGAATACTAGCTGGTACCTGCGGCGTTTTCTGCATTTAACACAGCAAATAGACCTAATGCCCTAAGGTTAGGCGTAGGGATTTTCTATGATTATACCCAATTTTATAAAAACTTAAAAGTATCTGAGACCTGCAATTATCTGTAATTAACTGTATCTAATAAAGTAATAAGGCTTGAAAGTTGTTTATACACAATTTTTGAAGTGAAACTTCTTTATCGGGGTGGGAAAAATTTAGTGTAACATTTTTTCGTTACGCGTGACATTTTTCCGTTACGCATCTTTTTCCATTTTCTTATCCCTACCACGCGTGATTCGACGTATTTCTGTAACGTTGCATATATGTAGTAAATTATTTTTTGAAAAATAAGGTCATAAAGATGTTTCACTTCTTACGTGTGTACACTAGTACACGCACACATTTTTTTTAATCAAATAAAACGCTTGTGTTAATGTCTGTTATATTTTTTTTATTAAATACACATTTATTTTATTTATTGCTGAGGACTTTTTTCCTTGTAACACTTATCACCATAGTGACTAAAGCAATTTACATCACATCATCTATTTACCCAATTATATTATGTACATCTTATTATATAAAATACATTTTATGTACAAAATATTATGTTTACGATACATATTTTGACATCATCTTAAATTGGACGGGATTCGAATACGTGTTTTTCTATAAAATGTTACATATTATTATCCTTGTATATGCAATCATTTATTGGTATAATATTGGTATGTATTTATTTATTGAACCTTATTATGAGATAATGAATTTATTTTATATTAATTATAAATTATAATTATTATTTAATAATTAGGTTGCGAAATATACCTCTACAATCACGTATTATTTAATGCTAATACATTAGCGATTAAACATCTATTTGTGGTTATATAAATTGGTAAATAATTGTTGTTTATACATTAATTACAAATAAATTGAGTTTTGTTATTACTCATTTTGTTTGATACTGTTGTTATACCGAACTTATGGTGATAAGTAAATACCTAACACGTTTTATTCCCGTTTAAAAAAAAACGTAGAACTTACTTAGTGCATTTTTGTCATAACCTTATAATAGTAGTAGTAGTACAGTAAAGCAACTTAAGGCACGGTCACTGAATTGATGGGTGACCGTTCAATGATATTTGAGTTGAATAATTTTCTCAGTGGAACAAAGAATTCTCTTTATTGTTAAGCAGCTAATGTTAAATTTAGTACTTAAAGTAACTTAATCGAATCTTCACTAAATAGTATAAAACAAAGTCGCTTTTTCTGTTCCTATGTATGCTTAAATATTTAAAACTACGCAACGGATTTTGATGTGGTTTTTTTTATAGATAGAGTGTTTCTAGAGGTAGGTTTTGGTATATAATTTATTAGGTTTCAGGCTCAGCGGGTGAAGCCGCGGGTGGAAAGCTAGTTTAATCAATAAAATTTCCTCAGATACCGCTAAAAAAGGCAATCATAAAGATTTATTTAAAAATAACTTATACAGTTGTGTACAACAAAAAAAGAGTGTGTATACTTATGTACACGCGTTAGAAGTTATACTTCTTTGGCGTATGGAAACAAATACTAGAATATACAACTTGAACATAGTTATCAATTTTCATACCACCTAGAACTAACTTCATGCTGTTAAATTTAGGTGTCGGTGTGCGCGCGCATCGTAAAAATTCACTCTCCACATTTTTCTCCATCGCGCCAAAAGAAGTAAAACTTAAAAAATATACAGATTAACCAACTGTTGTTTCTAAACGATCTGCAATACTTTAAACAATGCAGTTGTTTTTCCATTACAAGACCACTTTTTACTCTCACGTGAGATTAAAAGTTTGAAAGGTTTGAGTATATTGACAATTGATATGAATGAATCAATGCAATACATAATATTAATGCAATTTAACATAGATTCATTATTATAGACTAGAAATTGCTCCAACAATTTTCGACATAAAGATAGTCGCTAACAAAAAATGTATTGAATTGAATTAAAAAATATTAAAATGTTTTCTTCATATACAAAAATCTGAATAATGAATGTTTGTTAGTTTTTTAAGATAAGTTCTGCAGTTGTAATTTTAAAATCAATCTTACTGAAAATTATTTTTCTTTTAAAAGCTATATTCTCATATGTGTGAAATCATTTATTGAAGTGAAACTTCTTTATCGGGGTTGGAAAAAAATTTAGTGTTACATTTTTTCGTTACGCGTGACATTTTTCCGTTACGTGCCATCTTTTTCATATCCCTACCACGCGTGATTCGACGTATTTCTGTAAAGTTGCATATAGTAAATTATTTTTTGAAAAATAAGGTCATAAAGAAGTTTCACTTCTTACGTGTGTACACTAGTACACGCACACATTTTTTTTTGTTTTCAGAGTCAACTCCGGTTGAATCCTCATTTTATACAGTAAGTAAATTATTTATGTACTTATAATTAGTAATACGCAATTGAAAAAAAAAGTGTGTGTGTTATGATTGTAAATTGTAATTAGGTCAAGTCAGTAGCAAATAAACGATCGTCGTGAGAGAACGCATTTTTATTTCAAGCCTCAAGCCTCATTCAAAACTGAACTTTATTGCAACAACATATGGTCCATAATCGAGCCGGATAAGTTGCAGTGAGCAAATATTAGATTGCAATATTGTGAATGTGAAACAACAATTAGTCATCGCGCGACTGATTCATACAATTGAAGTTATAAGTTTTAACAACAAAATTATTTACAAAGTAATTATGTCGTCGGTTGAACAATTATTAGAACAACTGGAGGATTGTGCTACTTTGATTAAAAAGGCTTTAATAAATCACAAAAAAGCCCCAAAAGCTAGATTAACAAAGGGATATTTGAAAGTGAGATCTCAAGTTGTAGATGATTATTGGTCAACGTTTAAGGATCTTCATGGATCTCTTCTAAAGTTAGTACCGCAACAGGAAAGGAAAACATTACCATACTTCGTAAATGAAGAATATGACTTGTGCGAAGAACAATACATTTTGTTGAAGACAGAATTAACGGATTTGTTGGAATCGAGTTCAAGTACTTCGACGGCCGTAGCGGATTGTAAAGGAGAAGTGCAGTGGGTTGCGTCGGAAGCTAAATTACCTAGAATGGATTTACCAACATTTTCGGGTTGTTATGAAAATTGGCAAGTTTTTGAAGACTGTTTTATAACATTAATACATAATAATACCCATCTAAATAATTTTCAAAAACTACATTATTTAAAATTGTGTCTTACAGGCGAAGCTAGTGCTACATTGAAGCATTATCAAACTACTGATAACAATTATATTCCAGCTTGGGATACGCTCAAAAAACGTTATAGTCATAAACGACTGATATTAAATTCATATTTAAAAAAGTTATTTATGCAAAAAAAGGTTCAAATTCAGTCTTCAAGTCAGCTAAAATCATTTATCGATGTAACTAAAGAATGTATTATTGGTTTAAAAAACATAGGGATTTGCACGGAGTCTTGGGATCCAATTTTGTTATTTATTTCGTCTCAAAAATTAGACCACGAAACGCATAAAGAATGGGAAGATTACGTTAGTTCAACTCTCAATTTAACATCTGATGTATTTCCCACTTTCAATAATTTGGTTACGTTCTTAGAAGGAAGAATTCATGCTTTAGAGTTAACAACGACAGGCAATAGAACTTTAAAAGAACGCTCATATCATGTCGCGAATATTAATGATAAAATTTGTATTTTTTGCAACAAAGATAATCATATTCTTAGTCATTGTAAGGAATACGGGAAACTACAACCGAAAGAACGCAGCGCCTTCGCAAAATTAAAAGGTTTATGTTATAATTGTTTAGTACCGGGCCATACACTTATATATTGTAATCACAAGGCATCGTGCAGAATATGTGGTAAACGACATCATTCCCTCCTTCATGAACCTGGAAAGAAAAGCTTTACTCAAGAAGAAAATCAAAACTCGACACAATTATCTTTGCATACTAATGTAGAAGAACAACATGAAGAAGATGATATTTTAGAAGAGGTCAATATTAGCGATGCTACAATAACTTCACACATGGCTACACAACCATCTACGGCGTTACTCGCAACTGCTATTTTACCTGTCAAGGGGACGTCAGGACAAGTATATTATTTACGTGCTCTGATCGATCAAGGCTCTCAGGCGACGTTTATAAGTGAAAGAGCAGCTCAACACATAAAGGCAAAAAGGTTGCCTGTCAATGGAACAATATCAGGTGTTGGGTCCACATTAACAAGAACAAATCATATGATTCAACTTGAACTTGGTTCAAGGTATGATGATCAGCTTAATCTGAAGGTTAATGCGTATGTTATATCTACCAGACTTACAACACAACTTCCAAATAAGTTAATACCAATTGGTGATTGGCCGCACATTCAGGGCTTAAATTTAGCAGATCCAAGTTTCAATAAGCCCGGGAAGATAGATTTATTATTGGGAGTCGAAGTTTACGCACAAATTATGCTAGGAGAATTAATTAAGGGTCCACCAAACACTCCTTGCGCTCAGAATACAATGTTAGGTTGGATTATATTTGGAAAAACAAACACACAATACGAAAACAATAACGTTATTTCTCTTCATTGTCTAGATGTCAAGATAGATGAAATGATGAAACTATTGTGGGAACTAGAACCAACAACTAAACGTGAATTAACACCTGAAGAACGACGCTGTGAAGAAATTTATTCATCAACACATTCGAGAACTAAAGATGGAAGATATATAGTGAAGTTGCCTTTGAAAAGAGACCCACCTATGATAAGTCAAGGGAGAACAAGAGAAATAGCTTTAAAGAGACTAGAATATTTAGAGAAGCGCTTTGAAAAGAATAAAGAGTTGAAGGATGATTATACTAAGGTGATTCAAGAATACCTCGAATTGAATCATTTAGAAGAAGTTTCCGAGGACGAAAAAGATAATGCAGCTGTCTATCTTCCACACCATGCGGTCGTGAGAACAGACAAAGATACTACTAAAACAAGAGTAGTTTTCGACGCGTCATGTAAAGGTTTGAATAATGTGTCCCTTAACGACGACTTGATGGTGGGACCGACATTGCAAGAAGATTTAAGGTACCTAATTATGCGTTGGAGATTGAAACCAATTTGTTTTGTTGCCGACATAGAGAAAATGTACAGAGCAGTTATTGTTGAGCGTGGCCATCAAGATAATCAAAGAATACTGTGGCGCAATAATCCAAGTGATGAGGTTCGAGACTATAGACTGCTGCGAGTAACCTTTGGCACCGCATCCGCACCATTCTTGGCCATTCGAACTTTGCATCAGGTAGCTAACGATGAAGGTAGAAATTATGATATCGAGTCACAAATAATTAAGGAAGATTTTTTTGTAGATGATTTGATTTCTGGACGAGACACGGTGGACGAAGCTGTAGATTCTGCAAACAAAATAACACAAATATTAAATAATGGTGGCTTTTTGATCAAGAAGTGGTCATCAAACAGTGAATCGTTTTTACAACAATTGAAACCACTTCAAATTAATTCTGAAACAAATATAGATATAAAAACTGAAGGAATAATTAAAACCTTGGGACTTACCTGGAATCGGATCCACGATGAATTAAGATATCAATTAAAATTTAAAACTACACCTGAAAAACTAACTAAAAGGATAATATTAGCCGAAGCACAAAAACTATTCGATCCTCTTGGCTTTTTGGCTCCGACAATAATTCCTGCAAAAATAATTATCCAAAAACTCTGGGTTCAAGGCGTTGCTTGGGACGAAGAGACATCACCTGAAATAAAAAAGGAATGGTTAATATTAAGAAAAGGATTAGAAAAGGTTAATGAAGTGAAAATAAAAAGATGGTTACATACATTTAAGGATTCGATGAATACTATCACAGTTCATGGATTTTGTGACGCTTCTACGGTGGCCTACGCAGCAGCTGTGTATTTGAGAGTAGTAATGAATGATAGACAAATACACACCGGGTTGATAGCAGCAAAGGCAAGAGTCGCTCCAGTTAAACCAGTTTCTTTGCCAAGATTGGAACTTTGTGGAGCTGTAATTCTTTCTAGGCTACTTAAACAAGTTCAAGAAGCACTTAGAATATCTAACACTCAAATTTTTGCATGGACAGACTCAAAGATAGTTATGGCATGGTTAACAGGTGACCCAGCTCGTTGGAATGTTTTTGTAAGCAATCGAGTAGTTGAGATAATAGATAATATAGGGAATAAAAAATGGCATCACGTAACATCGGAAAATAATCCTGCTGATATAGCAAGCAGAGGAGAAAACTTACCTGATCTTATTAAAAATAAATTATGGTGGAATGGGCCAAATTGGCTTCAGACTGATGATATTCCCTTTGCAAAGGGTAATCCAGATTCAACGGACTTAGAAAGAAAGAATACTATTATGCTAAATTTAAAAATTGAGGACACAATTAAAAATACTCTTAAATTCGAAATATTTGATTCTTTACAGGAAATGCTACGAGTAATAGTGTATGTTTTAAGATTTTTGAATTACAAAAAGGGACAAATTACAACTGATAAAAGCATTAAGGTAATAGAAATGGAAGATGCATTAAAAAGAATAATAAAAATAGAACAAAGAAAGGATTTTGCAGAAGAAATAGAAAGGTTGAAGAATAAAAGAAATTTAAGCAAAAACAGCAAACTCCTTTCTCTGAATCCAATATTAGATGATGCTCACATTCTCAGGGTGGGCGGTAGAATAAGACACGCAAACATACCTTTAGATTCAAAACACCCGATGATTCTTGGTTCCGAAAGCGATTTGGTCACGTTAATCATCGCAGATGCGCACAAGAAAACATTGCATGGGGGTTTGGAACTCACGTTAAACTATTTAAGAGCTCGTTTTTGGATTCTGAGGGTGAAGTCAACAGTCAAAAAATATATACATAAATGTATAATATGCGCTAAACTTAAAGCGAGTAGTAGTTGTCAACTTATGGGAGACTTACCTAAAGCACGAGTCACTCCAGCACGACCCTTCATAAATTCTGGTGTTGACTTTGCAGGTCCCTATGATATATTAATGACTAGAGCACGAGGTGTAAAAACTACAAAGGCATATATTTCTATTTTTGTATGTATGTGCACAAAGGCCATACATATAGAATTAGTAGGCGATCTGTCCTCTCAATCGTTTATAGGTGCTTTCAGACGATTTGTAGCACGACGAGGCAGGTGCACAGATATTTGGAGTGATCAGGGAAGAAATTTTGTTGGAGCTAACAAGGAATTAGTAGAAGCATGGTCACAGGCTGGTCTCAATTTTAAGGACAACATAGCAGACATTCTAGCACAAGAGGGTACACAGTGGCATTTTATTCCTGCCTACAGTCCTAATTTTGGAGGTCTTTGGGAGGCGGGAGTGAAATCAATGAAATACCATCTAAAAAGAATATTAAATACAAATGTAACGTTCGAAGAGATGACTACAATTTTGTGTGAAATTGAAGCTTGTTTAAATTCACGTCCACTATGTTCAAAGGCTAGTAATGATATTGATAATGTAGATGTGCTGACACCTGGGCATTTCCTAATTGGTGAAGCTCCAATTACTATCCCAACTCCAACCTTGTCTAATTTACAGACAAATTATTTATCACGATGGCAGCACACGCAAAAACTAGTACAAACCTTCTGGCATCGCTGGCAGTCGGAATATTTAACTCGACAGCAACAAAGACCAAAGTGGCAAACAAAACAATCTGAAATGGACATAGGAGATGTGGTTGTGATAAAAGAAGATAACTTACCACCCAGTAAATGGGCTCTTGGTCGTATTGTTGAGAAACATCCTGGAGAAGATGGTATTTGTCGAGTGTATAGCGTTAAATATCGCGGTAAAATAATAAAACGTTCCGTTACTAAGTTATGCCAATTATCAATTAAATAAACAGTTAATGAATAACTTATATTATATAATAAGTTTGTTTATGTTTAATTGAACTTACCTTACGTATTGTTTTACATTGTATAAGTTTTGTTTTAAAACCCGTTTTGGTGGGCGGCATGTTATGATTGTAAATTGTAATTAGGTCAAGTCAGTAGCAAATAAACGATCGTCGTGAGAGAACGCATTTTTATTTCAAGCCTCAAGCCTCATTCAAAACTGAACTTTATTGCAACAACACAAAAGAAAGTCCATTACGATTAAAATTCCATTATTTTCTATAGGTATTAATGCAGTATAATTTTATTAATATAATTATTACCATTCTACACACATTTTCATGCACAAAGCATAAGTTTCAGCAATGGCGACGTGTTAAAAATGGCGCGAATTCAGGTTAATGACGCTGTTCCTTTGCACGTCTTGCATTGTGTAGGTACGTTCCGTTTCACGGAATGAAAAAGCATCTAAGAAATACCCATTTTAGAATATTAATTTTTTGCTACGTTTGTTTTACGTTTTAATAAACTGCAGAGCATATATTGTTCTTGATATGAGCATAATATATTGTTACTTGATATTATTAAATTTCACACAAAATTATAAATTGGGTATACTTATAAGTCTGATATGATAATAAAACATTATATTATATCGCCATATGAAAAGTATTTTAGTAAGTGTCGAAAATAAAATGTCTGCTAAATTTCTGAAAAAAAATTAATACATTCGTACTTTTTTTTATTACTCAGTTTATCCTCAAATTATTTTTACAACGATTTTAATAAAACACAGCTTATACTTCTTTCTTTAACATTATTGAAGTTATACTTCTTTTGGCGCGATGGAGAAAAATGATGAGAGTGAATTTTTACGATGCGCGCGCACACCGACACCTAAATTTAACACCATGAAGTTAGTTCTAGGTGGTATGAAAATTGATAACTATGTTCAAGTTGTATAGGTATTCTAGTATTTTTTTTCCATACGCCTAAGAAGTATAACTTTAACGCGTGTAGGTACATAAGTACCACTCTTTTTTTATCGTAAATAACTACAAAATATGATCTAGTTATTTCAATATCAAAGCCAATCCAAACAACAATCAACAAGGCTAAAAAAACAACGAAAATGTCTATTGTTTCATTAAAAACAATTGGATTTATGAAAGTGTGACGACTTCCTTGGATACGTAACATCGACGCACATTTCCTTTATTAGTATATAAGTATGTTAATATATAGGGCAGTGTTGCAAGCGAATTAATTTTTAATACAAGGTCAGAACGATAAAATCACAGGGATTATATTTTGTTGTTAAGGAAAATTGGCCGATCACTATCTTTGCAAATATTATAAACTAGTATTCCGTCCGAAGCTTTGCCCGTTTTGTTTAACCTAATAAATTGGATACTAAAACCTTTCTCAAGAGACACTCTATCTTTTAAAAAAACTTCATCAAAATATGTTGAGTAGTTTTAAACATACGGACAAACGCGGCAAGCGACTTTGCTATATGTAGTGATGTAAAAGTGTGTGTGATAAGTATTTTTTCAGAAACTTATAATATGTTTTCATGTGTCTTATTATAAGTACGAAAAATAACATAATTTATTAATATTATAAGAATAACAGGATTTCTGATGCAGTATTTAGCCTCGCCATTAAACCAGTCAATTTGGACTCAATCCTTACTGCTTGATAAATATTGCGCAACATCTTATATTCCTTCTATCTTTATTGTACAATAAAAATAACATACATATTCAAAATATATATTACAGCATATTAATTAATTGGTAAGTAGTGTTTCCTAATGTTTGAATCAGGAGTGTAAACATACAGAAAAAGTTTAAACGGACTCTAGGGCTAGCGCGCAAGAGCAACTTTTGTCTCCGCAACTATTTTGTCTCTCCCATCAACTCCATGGGGAGTTGCGTCGCTACGTGCGCGCACTTTCTTACTAGCCCATAGAGTTGATGGGAGAGACAAAATAGTTGCAGAGACAAAAGTTGCTCTTGCGCGCTAGCTCTAACAGCTTTTTAATGTTTCAAGCGCTACAGCGAATGACATCATAAGTAGATTTAAATTTGGGTAAAAAACTTTAATATTGGCTATTATGAATGTCTTAATCTCTGTTAGTATTTATTTCTGACTAAAATACCACAGAACAGGCATTGCATAGAGCATTTAATGAAAATCAGTTTTAAAAATTATTAGGTAACTAAAGAATTCTAGATTATTCCAATATAATAAATAAATATCACAATATAATACACAATTATGGTCAATGACTGTTACATTATTCAATATAGCTATTTCAATGTCAAGACAAGAGACTAGTTTTGAAGCGAACAGTTTTTGCTCTTACCACCAAGGCCAGGGCTATAAAAACTATGGAGCAGCGCTGATTTATATGTACTAAATATATAGATTTATTTACAATAGGAACTGGAATCATTAGGGTGCTTGTTGTTTATGATAAGTTTATTTATCGGTTCGGTTGATGGTAGAAAAAAACCATCATAGCTAAGAATAAGAACTCTATAAAACCCTCAATTTTAATGAGATACATATCTAATACATCTTTTTTTGCAAAATGTGTTAGCTAAGTCGTAGCATTAAAATTATATGAATATCTTACTAAGATTTCTGGTCTATTCTGCCTAGAAATAAGGCTTTGCACCGAATTTATGAAATTCTATATCATAACTTTTAAATCTAAAAATCTATAAGTACAACAGTAATCTATACTTATATTATAAAGCTGAAGAGTTTGTTTGTTTGAACGCGCTAATCTCGGGAACTACTGGGCCGATTTGAAAAATTATTTCGGTGGTAGATAGCCCATTTATCTAGGAAGGTTATAGGCCATATATCATCATGCTACGACCAATAGGAGTGGAGCCACGGGGGTGAAACCGCGCGGAGCAGCTAGTACAGTATAACATATTAAATAGTCTTATATAGTAACTCTTCACGTATGATTCACACCTACGTTACATCGGGTTAACAACAACAATATAATAAGCTTCAATACGAGGAGGGTCACTTAAATATGACCCTCTGTATATTCATTTATACCCTCTTGCCCCTGCTGCGAGGTCACCATAAAAAATAAAACTTCTAATAGGGATAAAAACAATAAAAATGTATCCTATATCAGGATAATAATTCTCAAAATTATTTCTCTACTTTTGGACGTAATGAAGTAGCGCAAAATGTCTCTCCTCATTATGTTTGAGATGCTAGCTTGGCTCCACTCGGTACAAATTGTTTTTTAAGTTTTTAACCCAATAAAGAAAAATACCTACTTCAAACCAATAATCATTAGAATGCGTTCAGAAATTCTTGAGCAGTACTTCTTCTTCTTATTCAGTTTCCATTTATAAGTATTTTTAGATAAAGATTAAACGTATATTATTATCAGTATTATATTATCTGTGAATTGAACCATCTAACCACACACCAATATTTTCCCTAACTACGCCATATCAGAAACACCCGGACTTAGCTTTCAAAAGCCCATCTTAACTCCATTATACCCTCACACTGACCTTAAAACCCTATTTTAAATTTGAAGCGTTTATTCGAAATAATAGCTCGCAGAGTGGTTAAAGTATTATTCCGAAAGGTCAAGGTTATTCACCTTCGCTAGCAATTCTACTACAATTACGTCATTATAAGTACAATATTGCACCTCGACTTCTTTTATCTATAGTGCAATTATAACCTATATTTTAGACTAGATGCGCACCGCGGTTTCACCCGCGTGGCTCCGCTCCTGTTGGTCTTAGCGTGATGATATATAGCATATAGCCTTCCTCGATGAATGGGAAGGAATGAATCTAACACCGAAGAATTTTTCAAATCGGACCAGTAGTTCCTGAGATTAGTGCGAGATCAAACAAACAAACTCTTCAGCTTTATAATATTAGTATAGATAAAGAACGTTTTAAACAACTTTTTGTTACGAAAACCTAGCGAAGTATGATTTACGAACATACGATAACAATGTTGACGATGCTCTGATATTAATTATAATTTAATAGTTAACATTATAATTAATTAAAGTACACGCCATAAACAAGGCATTTGGTTAGAAATGTATATATATAGAGTTGTTAATGTGCTACAGAATCTTTAAACAATTAATTTAAATAAACTTTTTTCCTTACAAATTATTTCACTTTGAGTTTAGATAAACAAAGCGTCCATAAGATAAATAAGTTTTAAAAAATAAGAGACAATTCAATTACTATACATAATTAAGACAATTAAAATACGTCCTATCCTATCCTACTATAGTTTGTGAGGATGGATTTATGTGTTTGTATGTTTGTTACTCTCTCACGCAAATACTACTGAACCGATTACAATGAAATTTATCACACATAAAGAAGGTAAATTGGATTAACACATAGGATAGGTTTTATCCCGGAAATCCCACAGGAACGGGAACTGTGCGGGTTTTTCTCTGAAAACACAGGCGAAGTCGCGGGCGGAAACCTAGTAGGTATATAAAATTAATAATTTAATAATACTTATACATAATAATGCACGACGGCCAAATTTCCAAGTCATAAATCAGATAGGCTTACCATTAACATCCCTTTAATTTTATAAGGAATACGTTTCAGATTCAGATATCTTAAATCCCTTATCATTCCCTAATGTTAAGCTTAAACCAATTTACATGGATTTACGAAAATTACAGATTTCTGTACATTTCGCACGTTTCATCCCTTTAGATCTTTATGAAACCATTATAGATTACATATTTTTATCTTTGTGTAATTAGATATGTAATCTAAAGAGCACATAAATTAAATTATAATTAAGTTGTCGTTAAATTATTATTACGCTTTGAGTGTAATCTTAATTTTTTTTAATTATAATATTTAGATGTACATCTAGTAGCCATATATATCCTAAATTAGTATCGATTGCAGCTACATACTTAGAAGTATATTACTTACATGTTATAGATAAAAAAATTATGTTGTACCAAAAAATACAAAGGACAAAGTATTTCTAATATTAGGTCATAAGACCCGGGACTATTAATAAAAAAGGAAATTATTTGAAATTATCAATAACGGATATAGTTCAAATAATGAATAGAACAAACCTTGACACAAACAGATCATAAATAACGAATAAATGAGAGACTCTATTTTATCTGTGGCACAAAATGGCTGACTAAGAGAGCATTGTGATAATTTCTCTTTTAACAATGGACTATTGATCGGTAAAACAATAACTATTTTATTTATATGTTTGTAAACTGGTATTTATTATCACTAGTTGATACACCCGACTTCGTACGTAAATCCTCATGAATTAATTGCAATATTCGACATGCTATTTTTTCAACCTCTTTGAAACGAAACTCTTAAAAACCATGCTCTATTTATAGTTTTGTCTAAAAATAATTACTTTTACCCCTTACCATAATAAAATATTGAATTTTAACACAAGTCCTTTTTTACGATAAATCGTTTAAAAATTGAACAATAAATACCACAGACATTTCAAACAATGTCACCTCTCTATTATAATATTTATCAAGTGTTTATTCACTATGTTTAATAAATGTAAGCGGGTCAATCAAGATACGGCAAGTAGTTTTGTTTGTTTTATGTTCCGTCTTGAATACATTTCTCACTACGTTTATATTTAACTAGCTGTGCCCCGCGGTTTCACCCGCATTGCTCCGCTCCTGTTGGTCTTAGCGTGATGATATGTAGCCTAAAGCTTTCCTCGATAAATGGGCTAACAACGAAATAATTTTTCAAATCGGACCAGTAGTTCCTGAGATTAGCGCGTTCAAACTTACAAATAAACTCTTCAGCTTTATAATATTAGTATATTATATTATATTAATATTATATCTTAGATCTTTTTTTTTTAGAAGAGCAGTGGTGGCTCAGTGGTGAGACCTCGGACTTCGAATCGATAAGTCCGTGGTTCGAGACCAGGCGAGCGCGCAGGAAATAAATTGATTTTTCAATTTATCTGCGCATGTTGTAACATCACCACTGCTCGAACGGTGAAGGAAAACATCGTGAGGAAACCGACATGTCGAAGAATTAAAAAGTTCGACGACATGTGTCATCCGCCAACCCGCACTTGGCCAGCGCGGTGGATTATGGCCTGTACCCTCATAGGAGGCCCGTGTCCCAGCAGTGGGAACGTATATGGGCTGATGATGATGATGATGATGATATATTTTAGGTTCTCTTGGAAATAGTTTCGATCATTATCCCAACTTACTAATCACCTTGTAAATCATTCAAGATCTATCACCATCGATAACAAAATAAACAAGTTTCTATCTATACTAATATTATAAAGCTGAAGAGTTTGTTTGTTTGTTTGTTTGAACGCGCATATCTCGGGAACTACTGGTCCGATTTGAAAAATTCTTTCGGTGTTAGATAGCCCATTTATTGAGGAAGGTTATAGGCTATATATCATCACGCTACGACCAACATTCACTGATAAATAGCTGATGTTATAAGGAGTAACGTAGAGTACTTAGAGATGTATCTTATCACACCTTTCAAACTAATATTCATCATGTAAATATTAACAAAATAAAGAGTGCCAAAGTTACTATGTAAATGATGTAAACTTAACCCCTTTTTACTAGCTCAGTCGGCTAAATAGTTCCTTTTATTTTAATAATAAAGGTTATGATATAGAGGTAACACATACTACTATTTACCCGCGTCTTCACTTGCAATATTAGAAACTCTACATTTCTGTATTCGTGACCTGTATTCAAATTTTCATGAATAACTGTTAAAAAGTTAAACATATTACACGATCTTTCGCATTTAAAACAATAATAATATGTGTTCCCAATAAAAATGATTTTATTCGAATAATTCGAATAAAGGTTGTTAATAAATTCTTAAAAAGGACGGGTCACAGATGTCTTAGTAATGCAAAGGACAGATACCTTAAGTTAAATCTCAGAGGTCAAAAAGTCTGGAAGGACACACAGGTGTTATTATCTAAATTTAAAGATATGTGTACTATGTTTAAATTAAAAATAAGATGATTTTTATCTTTTTTCTCTCATCTATAAGAAATACGTAACAGGATCTCTGAATTCCTAATTAATACCTATTACAACATAAAAAATAAAAATAAATATAAGTATATCCTAATGCCCTTGAGATTAGAATTGTTCGAAAAACATTGCTCGAATTTGATCAACCATCTATAACAATTAAATGTATATTAATTAATAAAAGAATATGATTAAAATATAAAAAAAAACACAAGGACACATCCAATATTTTAAATATATTTTTTTTAATTACTTATGCATTTTATATAATATCATAGCCTGTAAGGGGTGTTTTTCCTGAATTGAATTTTTCATAATTGCAACATAGAGCTCGTTATAAATTAAATAACAATTTTTTTTCTTAGTTTATGGCAGATACAAAAAACAGGTTCTTTAAAAAATAAAAATTCGATCGCCTTATTTTTTTACGCTTAATTACAATGAGTCAAGATTATATTCATATCGACCATAACAAACAAAACAATCGTTTTAGTCTCTACTTAATTTTATTTCATTTCCTAATGCTGTGTAATAATTAACTTTGCTTCCGTGTATTATATACCGTGTGCAATAAGTCCAGTAATATAACAAATTATTCTAATATTTTAATTATAATATTTTAATCAATAAAATATGTATGTATACGTAATAATTCTATTCTATCCTGTAAGATAGGTATCTCAAAATCACCTGCAAAACCTATTTCATCTAACGCTCTACCAACACTCAAAAATAAACATATTAAAAAATAATCAAACCTCTTTGCTCGAATTAAATCCTTGCACTGCACACAGACAAAATAAAAAAAAAACACAAATTCAAAATTCGAACACACGCGGCGCGAAATTGAATCTATCAGCTACCGACCGTGTGCGCGCTGCAGTCGACGCGGGACGACTGAAGCGACCGGAGCTAACACTGAGGGCACAATTTTCCTCACTCATAAAAACAATGAGCGTTTATTGTTTATGTACAATTGGTGTATTATGATTTTTACAAACCTTGACTTAACCTCATGCTAGATCCAGTATTTAGTAACACTAACTAATTGCCGTGTCGTCGCTTATAGTTTATAAGATGGGTAACGTATGTATGGCTTCAATTATTTGATTGCTAAAGAACCTCATTTATACAATATAAACTAATGTCATTAATTGAAGCTATTTACTGTCCTTACTTTGTCTCTTCATTTAAAAAAACTCTACAAAAAAGACTTATTTACGAACAAAAGTTTGTCTCTACATTTAAAAATCTCTACAAAAAAACTCTACATTAGAGCATGTCTCTACAAACGAGGAACCATAACTCATAGTCAAAACTCTCACTACATAGAATAAGAATAAGAATAAGAATAAGAATGTTTATTTAGCACCACATAATACAAACAGAAAAAAAAATAACAAAAATAAACGAAAAATCAAAAAGAAAAAACAATAAAAAGGTAGGTACTTACGGCTGATCAGTGTGGTGCCAAAAAGGGTAGCTACTCAGCATGTGCTACACGTTATGTTGTGAAGCGCTGATTTTCAGTAGTCCCTTGTTGGAGCTAAGTTCTACTAGGTTTACACATTTTTTCATTATTATTTTTAACAACAATTGTATTTTCTATAATATAGAGCGCGTTGTAGAGAAAATTCTTTGCTTATGTTCTGAATGGAGCTTATTTTTAAATTAGATTTCTAGCGATGCATCGGTGTCCTGGATTCTACGTAGTAATATTAATTTAATTTTTACTACTAATTTGAATACACTTTTACCTACATTTATTGAGAATATTAACGGATATAAAACGCGATTTATTATACAGCGACCGCTATCACGGTAAGACTGAGATGCGACTATATGTAAAGTAATTGTATCCGTCGATATAAATAGTTACTATAAAGTATAAACCGCAAAAATTAAGTTATAAAATTAAGACATATATTTCGCAATCAATTTTTTATCCATTATTTAGGTTTCAGATAGAATACATCTAAATTAGACCGTTGCGCTAGATTTCACGTTAGAAAAACAATCCACGGAAAGCAAACTAAATCAAACTAGTGGGCATTCATAATTTTCGTTCGTAAACTATTTTTAATTTCGGTTTCCAATCCTCTCAATTGGACACGGCACTTCCATTATTTATAAAAGTAGAAATTTAATCAACCTAGTTTTAGAACGAAAAAAATAGCAGTAGAGTTGGAAAGTCCTGTGTAGCTTTACGGGAAAAGCTTACAAAGAGGGATTATAAAGTAACTATTTACTTTATTAAAAAATATACGTTTAAAACATTTATAGGATAAACTTATTTTATAAAGGCATTGTAAGTATGTATATAGAAATGTAAGCTTAACAATAAATTAAATAGCCCAAATTAAATTAAATAGATAAAGAAATGTACAAAAAAGAGCGTGTGCGGAGCACATGTGTCAGAAGTGAAACTTCTAAACTTCTTTAGTAAGATTCAAAGAAACATCATCACCTTACTCCATGACGTGACGGTATTGAAATTGACTATATATAGACCTTGAAATTTTACTGTAAACGCGCCTATAGAAGTTTCACTACAAAATCGCGTTCATCTTTATGTAATCTGTCTGTTTCTATTTGGATAAGATTTTAGCTTTCTACTAGACATCTTTTAGTAATCATTAAAATTGTTATTTTAAAAACAAAATGTCCGCTTGCGAGTATGTATTGACAATAACAATATAAGATGACAATGAATTTAAATATTAATACGCAGCCTCGAGGGAAGGCCGAAAAAGTGACAATAGGACGCGCAAACTTATTATGTATTATTAAATGCATGTAGCAACACCACACAATGAGCTGTCAAAATTATACCACCGAATCTTTTTTTTTTTGTTATTCAAATGTGCATGTATTTTATGTTGCTAAGTCCTTAAGGAACAACATCTATATGCATCTTTAAAAAAAATAATAATCATGGGTCGAATTATATGATTTGTTTTTATTCAAACCTGTTAGTTTCCTAATTAATTTGTGTTATAATTTAATATATTAATTGGATACAGCTTTTTAAACAGTCTATTCTAATCTATAATAACTGAAGAGTTTGTTTGTTTGAACGCGCTAATCTCAGGAACTACGAGGCTGATTTGAAAAATTATTTCGGTGTTAGATAGCCCATATATCGAGATAGACTATATAGGTATATCTTCAAACTAAGACCAACAGGAGTGGAGCAATGCAGGTAAAACCGCGGGGAACAGTTAGTATTTAATTAGGTACTTTCTATACCGTTCTTTTCCCAAACTCCGAAACGAAAATACTCCACATATTATGCACAGATAAAAACGTCACCCAGCCGTCACATCAAACTGTCACAACAAACAATAGCTTGTACATGATAATCAATGTGAGGCCACAGATCCGATAATGACCTATCCCCAAGGTCAAAGCGCTAACAGTTGTCGCCTTGTATCGAATAAGGTTTAAATCGATTAGTACAAATCGATTATGGTGCATTTACACAGTCGCGAACGCGTTCGTGGACGCGAAACAATATTCATACATTCGTCTTCCCTTTGATTGCAGTCCGAAAAATCAATCTACAAACAATTCTATTGTAGGTAAAAAGGTGTAAATAATAAATAGGTCAAACGAGTACCGGGAGAACGTTGAAATATGCCAAAATTTACTTTGATGTCTAATCGTGTATGCGTAAATGTACCATTTTTGAAGATCAAATGTTGTTTTGGTCCTATCCCTACTTATCTACACCTATTTACATTGTCTATAAACCGATACGAATACACAAATTTCATGTGTAAAGCGTGTTCGCTTGCCTCGTTCGCCTCGCTATTCGATTGTGTAAATCCACCATTAACGTTATGATCGTTGAACTGTAACGTGAGATGTGTCGACTCGATTGTGCGAGTGCCGTGACAATTATCGATTTCACTTTACGATTTCTTACGACACTAAGTGCAGTTTTAATGGGTTGGGTTGGTTTTAATGGTAAAGTAATATTGGGTAAAGTATTGGTTATTCTAATGATGATTGTGGAGGAATGAAGGTGGAATTCCTCCATCGAAAAAGGGAGGATCCTCGACCAGTCTACTCGACTGGCCGGCCGTGAAGGCCCCAATGGATGATGTCGGAAAGTTGTATATATAGCTCTGTAGCGAAACATTTCGCTTGCGCGATTCAGAGCGAGGTGTCGCTACAGGACTCCCCTCCGAGACCGGAGGTCGTAGTACGAATTGCCTTGCCAATGCCAGGTATGTTCCAGTGAGTCGGAACAGGAAGCCGCTAGTTCACGGTGAGTCGGAACTGAGTGCGGTGATGCTGCGTGTAATGCTCCAGTGAGTCGGAGTGTGCAGTGAGGATAGCTGTGGAGCTGCCCAAGCATGCGCGATCGCACATGGTAGTGGACAGTACTCCATTTGAAGCCGAGTGCGCTGGCTGTCGGGCGGTGATCGTAGGCGGGGAAGTGATAGGTGGGCATGGACATCATGGATGGACAGAAGGAGTTGTGAACTGTCAGGGGTCACCACTGTGGAGGAATGAAGGTGGAATTCCTCCATCGAAAAAGGGAGGATCCTCGACCAGTCTACTCGACTGGCCGGCCGTGAAGGCCCCAATGGATGATGTCGGAAAGTTGTATATATAGCTCTGTAGCGAAACATTTCGCTTGCGCGATTCAGAGCGAGGTGTCGCTACAATGATTAATTAATGAGGATGGTTACGTAA
This sequence comes from Colias croceus, assembly GCF_905220415.1. NCBI lineage: Eukaryota > Metazoa > Arthropoda > Insecta > Lepidoptera > Pieridae > Colias > Colias croceus. The sequence continues at coordinate 1,171,332 of NC_059551.1, read as the reverse complement.
AAGAAACAATAAAGATTTTTTTTTCATTATTGTTTGTGTATGGTTGGTGCAAATCTGAAGAAGATGGAAGATACAGAGATTTATAGGGTTCAAGAAACAGAGATTTCTGTTTCTTCCACTAATTACACATTTGAGAAAATGCAGGAAATCAATTTTCTTGTTGCTCCTAGTTTTCCTTTGTCGATTCTTTCTACGACGTTGATATTATTTGACCACTAGCTTTTGGATACATAAATTTAATATGAGTTCATTATCAACATTAATAAATAATAATGCATTTTTTTCCTTTAACATAAAAACTTCAAAACAAAGTAATTCAACTTAATTCCAAAAAAGCAGTAGGTATAAAATCTACATAAAGTATAAATGAGGGTAAAAAAGTGCATAAATTAAAGGATTTGCCTCATACTCATATAGTCTCCTTGACTTTGGTGCAAATTCGTACCTCTTATAAAACTTAAATAATTTTATGTTATCAATATTTTGAGAAACATTTAAAATCTCAGTTAACATATAAAAATATATTGTTCGGTGTTTCCTATGTTTGTAGGCAATGTACTCCAAAACTACTCGACCGATTTTAATAAAACTTAAAATAATCGCAATACAGTGCATTTACATTAAACGAGCGAATGCTTATTCTAACCCCATTATGTCAAATTATTTTAGTGTAAACAGGCATAGAGCATTCTTTCGTTATGCTCAGTGCATTCGAAAAGTTTCTATGCAATGTTCTAATACTGAATACGAGTTTTCATTTATACTAAAAGATCACGAAAGAATGCTCTTGCGCTAGGCTTTAGCTCTATGTTCATTTGATGTAAATGCACCGTAACACAAGTGGTACAAAGTTCGCTAGTTTATCTTGTTCTCTTCCCTACAAAAACAATAACTCCAAAATTCCAATCCTACAAATTCACGTAATAAATAAAAAAAATCACAATCGTCACCGACAACCTGTCACAGTAAAAATATAGCAATTTCTAAACGCAACGCGCTGTGACTACTAAACGTAAGAACAATGAAAGCGAGGAATTTGTTAACATCGACCTAATCTCCGCCAGAGTGACATAACAAGGAACGTGACTTGATAACGTATGGCACGCGATTTACATACGAATTGTATATTAGCGTTTAGTTTGGTTTGATTGGAAATTGCAATGTAATGAAAGAATCTACCCGCTATTAAACTTGGTTTGAGTTAAGATAAACATTTTTTTGGCAATTAAACTTGGTTTAAGATGCAATATAACATTTGTTATAGATAAGACAATCGACATCTTCCGTGATTTCGTGCTATCTCCAGGGATTTCGTGAAATCTTTGATATCATCATTTACCCGCGACTACTACATATTATTTTTATACAAAGTCGCCCACTGTCTTTCTGTCTGTCTTCATGATAGACTCAAAAAAAAGACGTGTGGCACTCGGGGACTGCCGTGGTAAAGCTATTGCTAGCATGCCTTCTAGCAACACCTCCGTCCGTCGGAGTGGGGAGCGTGAGGTTTTTTCGTTACAGAATTTCTGGATTCGGTCCCCGCGCTCAAGGCCCGCAATAGAAGCTATCTACTCCACTGAATATCATTCTGTTTAAAAAGAATAAAGTGACTGAAATCTTATTGAAGAATATAGGACTTTCTTTCGTAAAAACAAAACTTGAAGGAGCGACATCATTGAGATTTTGTGCGAACAAATCGCGTGGAGTTATTAAAGAAATAGATATACCAATGTTTCTGTCTGTGTGTGTGATTAAAAATAACCAATTTTACAACAAATATAAGTACTTATGTTTAATATTATATTAGTACATTCCTTAATAATTATAATCAAAAACAAAATTATTCAAAGCGATCAATTTTGCATGCAATTTATGCTTTCTACTGGCATAGAATTGCAAAATTAAAAATAAATACTTCTCTACAAACAAGTTCCACTTACTTTTAAAATACATAAGTAAAATTTCAATGCAACGCCGTTCCTTTTATATATAAGATTTTTCGTGTGTATAGTTTAAACGAATATATTTCAATGCTTTTAAAATGAACAAATCCTTAACAAAATAGTCGAATAAAACGTTTTCTTGCCTTTCTTTCCAAGAAAGCCTACGTCGGTGGATTCTTTAGCGACTCGCTCAGCGCTCCCTAATTATATTTTATAAATCTTACTAATAAATGTGAGAACTTATTATAAATGGCTGGCAATTAAAACTTTCTTGTATTTTTATGAATGGAGTATTTGTGACATAACTGGGTCTAAATTATCTTAATATAATATGTCAAGATTGAATAATCACACTGTAAAAAGCGAAAGCCAGAATATTAATGCGTATGGAACTTGACATTTCCATTTTTACCGACTTCAGAAAAGTTAAATTCAAATCGATTGTGTTCAATCCATTTCAAAATTTAGAACAATTTTCATCCAATTTTATAGCAAATAATATGAAGAGTAAGTAAGTATTGAGTTTTTCCAAGTAAGGGCCGATTTTTCAATGCCCAGATAAACAGCTAGATAGACTTTATTCTTCAGTTAACAAAATATTCAATTTTTCAATAGATGAATAGGACTTATCTATCGAATAACTACGTTATTTGAGGAATAAATCTATCTGCTGCTCCAACGGCCAGATAGCGTGCTATTCGACGATTAGACGTTTGAGTTGACAACTGACGCGTCAAATTTGGGATATTTTCGTATGTAATAACATAGAGCGTAGAATTTTTACAATAAAGCCTCTTTCTATAAAATAATTATCAATTAAAATCATATTGAAATTGATGTTTTTGATAGTACCTACTGATGATCATGCCATTGAAAATTTGCCGGACGCTGCCTTTATGTCGTTTCCATCGTAAAATATATAAATTTTAACACAAATTTAATCAAAACTCTTTACTCGAATCAAAACAATAATCAACAATCATAGAACACAAGATAAACTTAAAATGCACTCCTGACGTGAGTCATAATGACGGTTGTTGACATATTGCAAGTTGACTCTATCCCGCTCTAACCTGACTAATTTAATATGTTTGTTTCGCCACTCCAAGAGCAGAGCTGCCAATATGGAAATATTTGGTCAGATAGTTATTCATCAAATAAATCACGATTGAAAAATAGGCGAGCCGTTATGAGTTAGATAAGCAATTGAATAAATCTATTCGAGGGGTAGTTATTAGACTGTTTATCTGGGCATTGAAAAATCGGCCCTAAATTTAATAACATATTATAATACACTTTACTTCTACTCAACTACGCTGCGCTATACGTCTATTTTCTGTTTCAATCTTCTTGGTTTCAATACAAGATACACCTTATATTACACTGGTCTGCAAAAAAATTTTTTTTCGCGCTCCTTCTTATTTTTGCACAAATTATTATAGAAGTGATACTTCTGAACAGAAATTAAGTTTTAAAAAATTTGTATCACGTCTAGATTTTTTGTAGTTTAATTAGAAAGAAACCCATTTTTTGTTCTAAGAATACATCGTTATTTTAATAATTAGGTTTGAATATTACAAACAATGTCAAGAAAACTATTAAAAACTATAAGATAATATAATTACGCATTATATACATTGTTTCAATTAGTAGTTTTCTTTTCTTTTAATATTTTATAAGGAGTTTCGCGACGAATCGATCAAGTAAAATCATCAATCTTTACTGCCAACTTATTATCTATATTTCACTATATTTTCAGTTAGCTTTTCCGTATCTCCTCTCAAACTTCTGGTGAAATGTTTCATAGTGGTCACCGGATACTCTTTTTACAGCTTTAGTCTGCTTAATTTCATAATTTAATTCTTATCTAGGCTCCCGCATTTGCATTCCCTAGAGACCACACTAAAGACTCGCGCTTTCGATGTTGCGTCGTTTAAAAATTCATAACACGTGATTCAATTTTGCTTTATGGTTGAAATTATTTACAAATTTTCATCAATATATCAGTACAATATAAAAATTTTACCAAATTATTAGGATAAAATCATCAACCGTCACCTTAAAACTTTACTTTGAACTGAGCGCAGCGGAGTCATGATGAGAACTACAGAAGCCCAAAAATTCCCTTCAAATTAGTGTAAAAATAATGTCTTCAGTAGATATCGTTCTAGTTTTATAAATTCAAGTCATTTTTGTGATGAAAAATATCATAAAGACCGAATAAAATAGCATTATTGCAAGAGAGACTACTAAACAATACAGAATTTTGAAGTATTTAAAAACGACAATAAAAAAAAATTTAGACGTGATACAAAAAAACTGAAAGCAGATCTAGATTCAGCATGTTAAGATCTCCATGTTTATCATATTTTTATTCAAAGGAGGATTTCTTTGCAGACCAGTGTTATTACTAGGTTTCCGCCCGCGGCTTCGCTCGCGCAGTCAAAGATAAACCCGCATAGTTCCCGTTCCCGTGGGATTTTCGGGATAGCCTATGGTCCTTTCTCGGGTATCAAAATATCTCCATACCAAATTTCATGAAAATTGGTTCAGTAGTTTAGGCGTGATTGAGTAACAGACAGACAGATAGAGTTACTTTCGCATTTATAATATTAGTATTATTATATGAAGTAACCTTGTAATAAAGTACCTGTATACTTAGATCTGTATAAATCAAATTGTTCTTTCTTCATATATTTCCATATATTACGTATCTTATTCACATAAAGGTTATTTATATTTATGTCAATTACGCCAATAATGGATCTCGGAACGTTTCTTCAGTCTAACGAATTTAGAGTTAACAAATTGAGATTGATTGAAAGCTGCTTGAGTGCTCTGATTTAGAAATTGAGGTTGTTTTTCCAAAATGGCGTAATTAATTTTGTTATGAGAGATTGCTGTGACAAGTTGTTATAAATGATTGAAACATCGATGAATAATAGTTGTGTTGTTTGTGACATTATTGTAGCTCAAATCGACTAATTTAGAAGCGGTTTTTATTGTTAGTGTAGTAGGTATATCATAGCTCTATTTGTGTAAAATGAAACAGAGAATTAAAAATTGTAAGTAGTTTTTAAGTTGCTTTCAGTACCATCTTACACTATTTCAAGGTAATGTAACATCGTTTTCTTATAAAAGAATTTTGGAAATAAACCATTATCGACACAGCTGAATTTAGTTGTAATAAATTACTCTAATCTAGGCAGTTATCAAAATTGTAGGTTTTGAAAGAAACAATATAATACAATATAAGTAATCCATTTTTCTGCATTTTCAAACCAAATAAAATTCAATATCTATAGTACGTTTACAAACAGACGCACACAACGTGTGACAAACATATTTTGATTCATTGAAATTCGAACACTATCGAGCGGAAATTCAACAAATATTCCTGAAAAAACACTTTTTGAAAGCAAAATTGAATCTGTTACGTGTTTCCGGTTGCCTGCGTGTATGGACAGTGACGTCATAGGCTGACAAATTTGAAAATAACCGAATTATCCGAAATCTAATTTTATTGTATGCGTTTTATCAGTTTATTCATATTTTCCACATGTACTGGCTAAAAATGGTTTTACTAAAAGGGGATAAAGGAAAAATGTATTTAAATTATGATAGGGTGTAAATGAGAAGGGATCTAGAATATAATTATACATTAGATTTAGGCTATAATGCTTGTGGTAAAAGCAAAAAGAATATTGGACAAGTCTTGGCCAAGCTCTACTTACCTAGAAAAAAAAGGACGAAGGTTGAAATCCAATTGTTTGTTCAACGGTTTTCAATATGATATTATATTTACTTCACAAAAAGTTTTTCATGCGCTGCACACGACGCCACCTAGTTCCAAAAGGAGGAACTAATCCAACACTTAGCGGAATAAATAATAAACTTGTTTTGTATGTAACAGATACATTTTTAATGTATATTTTAGCAATTCTTCTGATGGAGAGCTATGTATTCTGTGGTAGAGTTTCTATATCGAAAATAAAAATAATAATTTTCTACACTTACTATATTTTAAATAAAATCGAAACATCATTCGATAATCGCGTTTGGTAAACAAATAATAATAAAAATTGAAATCAGAAAACTCGCTCAACATTCTAAAACTCACCAATATTAGTTTATAATCAATAGATTGTTCTACACAAAGATCCACAGGATTTAATTTAATCCCTCAATCACTATACAATTCTTACACAAGAAAGATAATAAGGCGCAATTATCTCCAAGCGATGGCACAGCCAGGCACACAATAAAAACCTTCCATGTAACTTGCCTATGTTTTTTCTTTTAATTAAACAATTTTTTACTTCGAAGTAAGAAAAAAAGACGACCTTATATCCTTAAGCATAAGAACCATAAATTCCCACAAATTTGGAATTCACACCGGAGCTAAAAATGTTAAAAACTTGAATGTTTATTTTAGACTTCACATTAAAAGCAATAAGTCACAGTTGCATTAGTTTGTTACGTAATAGTTCTTGACTTCTGATTTGCGATGTTTATGATATGTACAGTCCGGTAGATAATATTGATGGTAAATACTAAAAAAAAACTAATTCTGACGTAGTAATATGTGGAGTTTCTTGCCGGTTCTTCTCCATAGATACTGCTTTCTGAATCGGTGGTAGATGTTAATTCTCCATAGATACTGCATGGGTGGAAAATGTTAAAAATATGTAATGACGATTCAAAAGTGCTTCTAGAAGAAGTCTAATTGAATAAATAAATGTTTGAGTTTGAATCATTCTACTTCTGCTTTATCACTGTGACATTTAATCTATCGAATAAATTAAAAAAAAAACTAAGAGCGTTTTTATTCATCTAAAGTACCTATATGTTTAAATGGACGTCTAATTCGCACCGCAAATACTCAGATATCTAATTAAATCAGTATCAGAATCTTAATTGTAAATTTTGCTTTTAATAGTATGTTTCATTAAAAATTAATTCTATTAATTCTCAGTCATTAATTCTCAGAAGATTCTTCAATTGAATCTATGCACAATAAAAATATAGTTAAAAACGTATAAATTATGTAACTCAATAAATAAATAGACTATCAAATATAACAATGTATTGTTTATGATTGACATAACATCGCGTTACAATTACATGACACCACAACAACACCACAACGACCTTGCATTGAATCCCACCATTGTCAAACTGAATGTCAAAGACATTTTCAGGATGTCACTCGGCAATTAGATGCAGTTACAGACTAGTGATCGAACGTTCTGGAAGTTTCTGGGGTATTACCATGATGTCATATCATTCAAGTGTGGAAAAATGACAGATCCCTACTGCTACTGCTCGTGCTATTGCTCTTATTGGACGTTTAGGCTTATTTCTTAGAACTAGCGCGCAAGAGCAACTTTTGTCTCAGCAACTATTTTTTCTCTCCCATCAACTCTATGGGCTAGTAAGAAAGTTCGCGCACGTAGCGACGCAACTTCCTATAGAGTTGATGGGAGAGATAAAATAGTTGGGGAGACAAAAGTTGCTCTTGCGCGCTAGCTCTGATTGGTAGAAATAGTGCCATTACTTTCCTATATTGGAAACTAGCTTTCCACCCGCGACATCGCTCGCGCAGTCAAAGAAAAACCCGCATAGTTCCCGTTCCCGTGGGATTTCCGGGATAAAACCTATCCTATGTCCTTTCTCGGGTATCAAAATATCTCTATACCAAATTTTATGCAAATTGGTTCAGTAGTTAAGGCTTGATTGAGTAACAGACAGACAGACAGAGTTACTTTCGCATTTATAATATTAGTATGGATAATACTATTAAGTGGACATGGAAATCTATTAATCTATTAAGAGGGTACTCTACAGGAAGCTTTAATTTTATTTTATCGAGACCTACTTTTTAGATGTAGAAAAAGAACAGTATTGAATGTTGGTTGCTGTTTCTTCGAATGCAATTTACTTCAAAACGATTTCAATGAAAAACGACAATTGACTCGCACTTCCTAATATTTCAGGCTAGCTAACAAATATCTATACAATATAATAAATCTTTCAGTACCGTTTGAGAAAGGTCACGATATTCGTTGTTAAATTCTTTATGTCAGTTTGTAAATGTTAAAGGTTATTTTGTATCTGTATTAAGATTTTGACATTCACCACAAAACTACAAAGGTTTTTAAAGTGATGCTTAAACGGCGGCGCTACGACGACAATAAGGATCTAAGGATGTCTTACTATATAACATATTTTGTTACAGTAGGAAAGAGGAAATATTTTAAAAATGTAATGCTCACATTAGATAGTATGGTGACTACAGGACAATAGATTGTGACAAAAGGTAACACAATCAAGACTAGTTATTCCGGATTTATAGCACCTTGTACCCTGAGAGACACAATTTCTTCTGCATCTGATCTTTTCCCTTTAAAAGTCTTATATTCTTTACCGTGGGACTATTTCCCGTGCTCTGTTATATATTATCGTATACTTCTAGATTGATTCTAATAATTTGTGTACTGTACATTTAATGAGTAGCCTTCAGGATAGGTTTAACTGTTAAGCCCGGCATTCACTACACGCACCGCGAGCCGAGCCCCGAGCCGTACCAATCCGTGGACAAATCCGTCATCGCCCACACACTACACGAGCGCCGAGTTGAAGTCCAGTTGACTGTGAACTTTGGTGAGCCTCGCACGTATCTACCCTACCACGAAAAAAAGCTCTCTGGCTCTAGTAGTCGGTGCAATATTTTTAACGCAGAAAAAAAAGCTCGTGTGCGCAAAGGAATAGCTGAAACAACGAAGAAAAAAAGAACGAACGAACTAGAACTGCACATTTGTTTAACTTTTTTCAATTAAAATAATATGTTTATAATAATAATGACCGATACGAGTAATTTTTATATTTGATTTTACTAATAAACCATTCTTAACATAATAAACATTTTCTGATTTAAAGAACTGAACCTTTTTTCTTTTTAAATACTTACTAGAGACGTTACTCTAAAAATCGAAATCTGTTATCCACCATAAATAAATAAATGCGTTGTGATTTATGAATTCTTTTAATCCATACTAATATTATAAATGCGAAAATAACTCTGTCTGTCTGTCTGTTACTCAATCACGCCTTAACTACTGAAGCAATTTGCATGAAATTTGGTATAGAGATATTTTGATACCCGTTAAAGGACAGGCTACTTTTTACCCCGGGAAATAGGATAGGTTTTATCCCGGCAATCCCACGGGAACGGGAACTATGCGGGTTTTTCTTTGACTGAGCGGGCGAAGCTGCGGGTGGAAAGCTAGTTATTTATAAAATTAATTATGTATATAGCGAATGACTGACAAGTTCACCGACAAATCCGCGCGCGCACACACACGTACGGATTTGTCCGGCGCGGCTCGGGTGCGGCGCGGCGCTCGCGTCTCCAGGCGGCGAGCCCGCGCCGAGCCACGAGCCGCGCACAACTACACATACACACGCAGATTGGTCCGCGGACTTGTCGCCAGCTACAAATCCAGCGGATGGGTGCGCCTGTGAATGGTACCCATCGCAATTCGGTACGCAGACCCAATTTTAAATGCCCGTAATTCTTTGAAAACCTGTGAATTTCAACCGCAAAGCCTTACAAAGTTCGCATGTTCTAGAAACATAATATATAACACTTTAGCATATAATTGTACCCGCGTGAACACTCGAAGGTCAACAGCAAGCATGCAGAACAATCACGATTATTTAATATGCAAAAATTACAAAACAAACGATTATCAACCTTATTGTTTTTGTATAAAATCATAAATTCTACATTGTTAAGTATGATAGATATCCATCTTAAACATAAACGTTAAGTAATAATTATTTGTTGCGTGCTATTCGAGTATAGATTTCATTGATTATCTCTTCTTTTAATTGTGTATATTTGTGTCAAACTTAAACTATGTTACATCTTAAGTGATGTACGAAAAACTAAAACGGCAAAAATATCACGTCCTAAGCGATACTAAGCGTTTAGCTACTAATATGTATTCTGTGGCGATACTAAAAACTAAAGCAGATAAAATATTATAATGAGTATTTTCTGTAGCCGTAAATGTTATCTATATTTTGCAAACCTTATATCTACCATCATAATATGATAAAGCACAACTTACAATTATTACCAATTCAAAGCATGTATGTTTTTGAGTTCGTTTCAGATGTAACAAATGTTAATATGAATGTATTAATATGAAGATCTTGGAGGCTATTTTTCGTAACAAAAGCTAAATCAATTAATTAATATAGAATAAAAAAGACGTGTGACACTCGGGGACTGCCGCGGTAATTGCTATGCCTTCAAGCCACACCTCCGCCCGTCGGAGTGGGGACTGGGGAGTGTGAGGTTTTTCGTTACGGAATTTCTCGATTCGGTCCCCGCGCTCAAAGCCCGCGATAAAAGCTATGCCTATTGCCTTAATTAATGAATGAATAAAAAAAATATAGCAGAAGAAATACAAAACAAAAGAACGTACTAGAAAAACGTAAGTATGCTTTCCAATTTGCCTGTAACTGTAATGGGTACCATTCACAGGCGCACCCATCCGCTGGATTTGTAGCTGGCGACAAGTCCGCGGACCAATCTGCGTGTGTATGTGTAGTTGTGCGCGGCTTGCGGCTCGGCGCGGCGCTCGCCGTCTGGAGACGGAGAGTGATAGAAGGTGATAGACGTGTAGTGTGTGGGCGATGACGGATTTGTCCACGGATTGGTACGGCTCGGGGCTCGACTCGCGGTGCGTGTAGTGAATGCCGGGCTTAAGAATGGCAAACGCTTAATTAATCTCTAATGGGTACCATTCACAGGCGCACCCATCCGCTGGATTTGTAGCTGGCGACAAGTCCGCGGACAAATCTGCGTGTGTATGTGTAGTTGTGCGCGGATCGCGGATCGGCGCGGCGCTCGCCGTCTGGAGACGGAGAGTGATAGAAGGTGATAGACGTGTAGTGTGTGGGCGATGACGGATTTGTCCACGGATTGGTACGGTTCGGGGCTCGGCTCGCGGTGCGTGTAGTGAATGCCGGGCTTAATGTTAATCTAAAACGATCTCAGGGTCAAATATTAAACATATTTTGGTTTACATTCTTTATACGATTTTAGACGTTCTTTTTCCACTTATTTTGTGTTCATCAACCATATCTATATAAAAAAATAAACATAAAAAATCCTTGCGAATAAATCATATTTTCGAAATCGAATAATCGAATTTTATTTCATTTCTGCACAAATAATACTCGCCTAAGATATCTATAATATAAAAATGAATCGCAAAATGTGTTGGTAAGCGCATAACTCGAGAACAACTGAACCGATTTCGTTAATTTTTTTTTTATTACATTTCTTGAAGTACGAGGATGGTTCTTATGGAGAGAAAACGTAAAAATGTGCCACGGGCGAAGCCGGGGCGGACCGCTAGTTATAAATAAAAAGGTATCGCTGAGTTACCAACACAGCGTTAGATCTTTAAAACCGGCACACTAGATTAGACTTCAAAGTGACATGGTATGATTCAATTATGTGATAATAACATATCTACACTTTTTACTTAATATGATTATAATATAATATTGAGAGATTGTTGATTGAAACCCAACACAAAAACAATTAAACACCATGAATCTATTTAATAAAAATGAATCGCCAAATGTGTTGCTTAGTGCAAAACTCGAGAACGGCTAAACTAATTTTTAACCGACTTCAAAAAAAGGAGGAGGTTCTTGAAATGAAATGAAATGAAATGAAATCTTATGAGAGAAAAAGTAAATATGTACCACGGGCGAAGCCGGGCTAGTAAAACTGTAAATAAAGGATGAGCAAAACCGTAGTCCAAAGCCAGTGTGATATATTGAAATGCCCCACATTCCTCACTATTACTTTCCGTCCGTATATCACTAACAGCATTTTAATGACAATTTAATGACTGATAGACCAAAATAAAATATCAAATAAGTGCTGTGACGTAAATCGTTTATTACTTAAGCATAATCACTCTACGGTCTACCATTAATAAAAAAAGCGTACCGTATTTTTATTATCTATTTAACATCTAAGTGGGTTATCTGTACTAATATTATAAAACTGAAGAGTTTGTTTGTTTGAACGCGCTAATCTCGGGAATTACTGGTCCGATTTAGAAAATTCTTTCGGTGTTAGATAGCCCATTTATTGGAGAAGGCTATAGGCTATATATCATCTCGCTTATTTTAACCGGAGCGGAGCCACACGGGTGAAACCGCGGGGCGCAGCTAGTTAAATTATAAATGTGCATTGAAATTAGATCAAGCAGTGTTATATTTTGAAATGCATGTAGATATGGAGTATATATTTTGTTCCATATAATGAATAAGTATAAGACAAACATAAATTACAGAAAACTTAGTTTGTAATATATTGTATTTAAAATTAAGACTCTTCGTTTCATTGACATTTAATCTATAGGCTCTATATCCATAGTTGTATATTAAACTTAACCTCAATAAGTTTGCAGTTAATAATTTAGATCGTTCATTAGTTTTTCTTATTAATAAATCAGATAAATTAAGATCAAATGACAAGGTCGGGTTAAAAATCAATTCGTTATACAGACTGTGTTCGAGTATTAAACATAACGGTGGTAAACTAAAAAAAAAGAATTCAATGTTAATTTAATAATGATTTTTTTGCAATTAAAATATGAATCTTCAATTGAAAAGAGTAGACTGTAGACGTAAGTCAGTAGAGAAGTAAGTCTTAGAGAAAGCGAAGCCGCGGGCGGAAAGCTAGTATTAGTTATAATGTAAATAATAAATTTTACAATATTTAATAAAAACCTATAAAGATGGAGGATGAGACAATACATAAAAAATCATGACATTAATACAATATATAATAATTGCCATAACAAGTCATAAATATAAACAACTATTATATTGTCGTCCATAGACAATTACAGATTTTCAATTGCAAATAGCATCCATGACAGATCTAATCAAAACCCATCCTAAATTAACAAAACACGCAATCACGTGCAAAAATATTATGCGCAAATTATATAATCCAACATTATTTATCTGTGCATTACAATTACATGCATATTATGTAATTATCTTCTTATATATGCACGCTTTATAATTCATGTACTTTGAGACTTTAAAGCGCGTCATTTGTAACAAGATGGCGGTTCTACAGAGGTCTTAGTACGCAATGACAAAAAGAAAAATGATGGTCAGAACGCTGATACCGTGTAATATTTTATATTAGAGAATCTTAACATAAAATATTATAGTATCGTCACCGTGTGTGACGACGCATAGATTAGTTTCACATGTTTTGTATGTAACTGACTCCTTTTAATTTTGTTGACCTACGTTAAACGCACAAATTTAATTCAAACCGTGTTTACTCATCAAGGATCGGTGAGAATACAATAATTTCACGATTTTATCTCATTAAAACGAGTTTTTGTTGTTTGAAAAACTATGTTTCTATTATTCTCTATTATTGGTAAATTAATTGAATACGGAAGAAACGGGGAACGTAAATTAGTCAATGTCAAATAATAATTTTAATTAGTAAACTAGGCTCTACTTTCTCCTCTCTAAGTCAAGTATTTATAACTGAGTTTAAAACTTATTAGTTATATTATCAAACCTATGTTATAAATGCGAAACTTTGTAAGCATGGATGATGTTTGTTTTTGACTATATGTCAAAAACTGCTAGACATATTTGGATGAAACTTTACAGAAATATAGGTAAATCATTGGAATAACAGATGTCTTTAAAAATACTTAATTTTGTTCGCGGGTTAGTCCGCGTGTGAAACCGCGCGTTACTGCTAGGACTTTTATAATTATTAAAATTTATTTTCTTTATTGCTTTTTCAATGTACATCTGTAATAAGAAACATTCTCATTTACATATGCTTACATTATACTTTTCCGTTCAATATAATAAACAATAATTAATAAAAAAATTCCGTAACTGTCCGGATGTTTGTATCTAAGGTGGATGTTATACGCCCATAAAATTAATTAATCAACCACTTAAAATAACTTCACTATGACAGCACGCAATTTCCTATTAAAAATAGCTGCATAATTCAACAATTAAAAAAAGTAAAACGTCAATATAGGAAGCAAAAATTAAATATGTAATCAGCCCCCGTACTCGTATCTTATCAGCAGTGCTCCTGTTGGTCTTGGTGTGATGATATATAGCCTGCCTTCCTCGATAAATGGGCTATCTAACATCGAAAGAATTTTTCAAATCGTACCAGTACTTACCGAGATAAGCACGTTCAAAAAAACAAACAAACTCTTCAGCTTTATAGTATTAGTATAGATTATTTCGAGTGTAGAAAATGAGAGCAATATCATATAGGTCGTCTAGCGCCCGCACTATACTAATACTAGAAATAATACTGCTTTAAGACATCATAGCAAGTGGCAACCCAGGATATCTGAAAATCCATACCAATATTATAAATGCGAAAGTAACTCTGTCCGTCTGTCTGTTACTCTATCACGCCTAAACTACTGAACCACTTTCCATGAAATTTTGTATGGAGATATTTTGATACCCGAGAAAGGACATAGGCTACCTTTTATTGCGAAATATGTACCACGGGCGAAGCCGGGGCGGACCACTAGTATAAAATAAAGAATAGAAAAAATCTCTGAAAATAGTAAATGGGTACATACTCATGCCATGCAGTGTAGTAGCTATTAACTAATCTGTGAATTGTAGAGCATCCTAGAACACATTTATTAAAACTCCAAACTAGCTATCCGCCCGCAGCTTCGCCCGCTGTGTCTAAAACCTATTAAATAATAATATACCAAAACTATCCCCTTGAATCAATCTATGTTTTAAAAACTCCATCAAAATCTGTTGCGCAATTTTAAAGATCTAAGCAGACGCACAGACGTTGGAAAGCAACTGTTTTAAACTATGTAGTGATAAATAGACCGCCTGACGATCAAACGGTTGTCATAGCAACGCGGTATAAACAAAGCCGAAACACATCGCATGTTTGGCACGCCACCTACATTGTCGTGCCAATTATTCGCTAGTACTTTATCGAAGCATTTAGGCTGGTTGCAGAGCTTGACCAACCGTCAGTGCGTATGTCAGTCGCGCTTGTCATATGTATGGAAATTCATAAAACCGACCATACGCATGCGTATTGTCATGCGCATTAGTGTCATAGTCATACAATTGTTGATGCGTATCGTCAGGACCGACGGTACGCACTGACGGTCGATCAAGCTCTGCAACCAGCCTTAATAATGTATTCCTTTGCCATTGTACATCTTATGTATTGCCAAGTGGTTTCCTTGCAAGGTTATGACAAAGTGCGGAAGATATAAACAATATATTGCTTGGTAATAAGTCAATGAGTATTGAGAAAACATTATTAATTTTAGACTAGATATGTTAGGCAAGTGGATTGATCAATGTCAATTTAAATTGCTACGGAAAGAAATTAAAGACTTTTTAACTGATTTTAAACGCGATTTATTCATTATATTATTTTCCCGTCGTTTCGAACGCTTTACAGCGAGCGTGGTCACGGGGAGACATAGATAATATAATGAATATCGCGTTTAAAATCCGTTAAAAAGTCTTTAATTTCTAAATGTATAATACTCGCGTAAAATCAAACCCTAGAAAATACTTTGCTACGGATAGTTAAATGATTTATTTTAACTTAGAGGTTATATAGGCTTCATAATCATGTAAGGTACGCTATAACTTACCTTATCAACCTTATATAAATATTTACTACACAGTTTTTCGTCAATTTTTCTTGCGAATAACCTATTTTTTTTAAAGAAAGAAAGAAAGTTCATCAAAAAATTTACCTAATAAATCGTTTATTTCACGTTCAAAGAGAGTCAACCATGAATATTTGATATTAGCAATCAAATTTCGGGATCAACTAATATCAAACTTATCTCTATGTTAAATAATTTTAATGAAATAGGCTTATGTAAACGTAGTATGATAACCAATCGTTTAGTTAACGCGTGTACTGCGTTATTAATTTAACCTTACCTAGTCATAGATTATGCTTTGATCAATATGATAGTAATCTGTACTGTACGTCCATCAAATTTTAATGGGTTGTTCTATCGATACTATGAAGAATATATATTCTACTAGCTTACCGCCCGCGGCTTCACCCGCGCTTTCAAAGAAAAACCCACATAGTTCCCGTTCACGTGTAATTTCCGGGATAAAATCTATCCTTTGTGTTAATCCAAGTTACTGTGCTTCCGTGTGCTAAATTTCATTGTAATCAGTTCAGTATTTTTTTTCGTGAAAGAGTAACAAACATACACACAAATACATACATCCATCCTTACAAATTTTCGCGTTTATAATATAGGATAGGGTAGTAGGATATTTATTGGAAGGACTGGAGTTACTAACAATATTCATGAGATTAACACGTTCAAACAAACAAAAACTGTAGTATGTATATGATATGGTATTTCACCTCCTGCGCAATTAGCCGGCATTTAATCGTCCTCTTTTCTAAAAAGCTTGAAGAATCCAAATCATCCTGCTATTTCAGAATAATTTAGAAAAATATTAAAATAATCTAGTTGTAATATTTTAATCACGCAAACAATTATCTCAAACCTTCCAAGAAAATAATACAGGTCAACGCTCCGAATTCCGATCTTGTAGATATAAACAGATTATGCCGTATCTGAGAAATATTCTATGGCTTCAAAGCTTATACAAGATTATGTGGAATCCGCGCAACGAGCACAAAGACACGTTCAATGATTAATCACTTAATATTCAATACAAGAATTCCGTTATTACACACCTGTTTAACAATTACACTGGGAAAAAATTATGAGCAAAACCTTGCACTTATGATTGCAACTACTGCTATGTTATGTTCGTAAAAGAGTAAATAATATCTATACTTATATACGTAGAAGCTGAAGAGTTTGTTTGAAATTGCTAATCTCGGGAACTACTGGTAGCGTTTAGCTACTATTATGTATTCTGTGCTACTGGTCCAATTTGAAAAATTATTATCGATGTTAGATAGCCCATTTATCGAGGAAGGCTGTAGGCTGTAGGATATATTATCATCACGCTAAGATCAACAGGAGAGGAGCAATGCGGGTAAAACCACAGAACATATAAAGAGTGTTCTGTGGGTAAAACCGTGATGCACAGCTAGGTTACTATAAATTCAGGCTTCTAGTCTTTTAGCCCGTGGCTTCTGCTTCGTAGAGAAAGGAAATATGACTCTTACTTTTTCACTATCTCCAGGCTCTACAATCTCTTGCGACGTAAAAGAGAGACTAACAAACAAACACAGTAGTACTTATACATATCAGTCACTGTAACAAAATGTATTTTCCCCGCGCTTTCGGGTTTCAAATGTTTTCTTAATTAAACCTGCTCCTGTGACCTTTACGTTTAGTAAATAATATAGTGCGTGGCAAATAGCCTTCCGTAAATTTTCACTCATAAAGTAATTATTATAATCTTTATTGTTTTAAACATGAAACAACTTATTCTTACTACTTTACTACTTAATGTACTTTGCCTATCCCACTTCCCTTTCAAACATAATTTTATAATCTAAGCTCTAATTTCAAGCTCTAATTTGAAAAATGTTTTGAGTGAAATAAATGATTTATTTATTTTTTTATAATACTAATAGAAATACTAAATTTTATACATTTACAGGCGTAATTCCAATTTCTAAACTAAGATTCGCAATTTCTGCATCCTACCTATTTATTGTTAGCAAAACCTTTTATTATAGAAAACTTTAAGAAGTAGGCACAATTAATTATCTGGTGTATATTTTTATTTTTTAAGAAATGTTAAACATTAGATAAATAAATTGTAAAGACACCTTTTAAAACTTAATCGTCCCAAAATAGTATTCCTTTAAATCTTAGAATCACTACATAGTATAAAACAAAGTCGCTTTCTCTGTCCATATGTCCCTTTGTATGCTAATCTTTAGAACTACGCAACGGATTTTGATGCTGTTTTTTTAATAGATAGAGTGATTCAAGAGGAAGGTTTTAGTATATAATTTATTAGGTTTTAGACAAAGCGGGCGAAGGCGCGGCCGGTAAGCTAGTTACTTATATTTTAACATAACAAAGGAACAACTACAGTATGTTTTATGTTTACAGGTTGTTTAGATAAGGCGCGAGAAAACTGATATTTACGAAAGCTTTTTAAAGTTTTGAAGTGGCTTTTAATTGTTAATTCGGTACCTACTTTCATTGTTAATTCGGTACCTACTTTCATTGTTAATTCGGTACCTACTTTCATTGTTAATTCGGTACCTACTTTCATTGTTAATTCGGTACCTACTTTCATTGTTAATTCGGTACCTACTTTCATTGTTAATTCGGTACCTACTTTAATTGTTAATTCGGAACTTTCATTGATAATTATTTAAGTTTGTAAAATTTTTCTAATTCTAATAAGGGCTGATTTTTCAATCGTTGGTTAAAACTTATTCATCGAATAACGTATTAAACTACCATTTCAAAAATGTATTCTAATTGTCCGTATTTGACAGTTTACAGGAGACATTTTAAAATGTTCGTGTAGGTAATACTTTATTGGATGGATAAATTTTAACTAAGGATTGAAAAATCGGCCCTAAAAGAAAACTAAAAATGAGTACCATAATATTTAAGTATCATCATTATTTGTTGTAACTACTACGAGAGATAATACCTACAATGATATATTATGATATATTATGTATAAGTTAGATATAAGTTACATATTATGTAATATTGACATGATTTTAAAAGAGCAACTGTGGAGTTTCTTGCCGATTCTTCTCCATAGATACTGCTTTCCGAATCGGTGGTAAATGTTAAAAATACTTATGTAATGACGATTCGAAAGTGCTACTAAATAGTAGTCTAATTGAATAAATGAATGTTTGAGTTTTGAGTTTGAGTTACATATTTTCTGAAACAAGGCACAAAGCATACAAAGGTGAACAGATTTCCATATCAATAGCTAGACTTGTTTATTTTCCTGAGTGATATCTTCCCCAAACGTTTCGTATTACGTACGGTTTACGCTCCGTATGAACGTAATAGATAATACCTATTAGATGTATAAAGCTTCTTGGATAATACTTATAGAGGCCATATTGAATCCGTTCTGTGACTTTTCGCGCGCCAAAACACGTGGTCACGCCATTTTCTTTTTTTTTCTAAGGAATTTACAATTTTATGAGTTCAATGTTTTTTTTTATGCCATAAATATAATATCGTTTTTACATTGCCCCTGACGATTTATTTACAATACAATGTTTCTTTATCATTTTCATCATCTCTTCTCCATATTGCCAATATTTAAAACGACTGTAATAAAATATCAAGTCAATACAAATGAAAAGCTTTCTGATCAATTTTTAAACATCTTATAATTTCTCTATTATAATCTTTTTCTTTCAGTGAAACATTTCTGCATATTATTAGATAGATATAAATTCTGTACCTACATATGCACTTGATACTCCGATTATATATTAACTAGCTTTCCGCCTGCGGCTTCGCCCGCGTTTTCAAAGAAAAACCCGCATAGTTCCCGTTCCCGTGGGATTTCCGGGATAAAACCTAGCCTATGTTACTCGTGGATAATGTAGCTTTCGAATGGTGAAAGAATTTTTAATATCGGTCCAGTATTTTATGAGCCTATAATTCATTACAATCAAACAAACAAACAAACAAAGTTTTCCTCTTTATAATATTAGTGTAGATAAACGTGATGATTTTAATAATAAAGAATGATCATATTATATTGTTTTAAATTGGCTATTACAACAGATAAGTACATAGGTAGAATATTATAGAAATTAATTTTTAATTGCTATCGTATACCTACTACACGCACACGTCTAACATGGCCTATGCATACCTACCTAGTGAAAATCTATCAACAATATACATAGAGCCCTTTTTTACGTTGGGAAATGCATTTACGCATCCACCTCTGCAGTTTTTCTGCATTTTCTGCGAACTCGCGAAAGGCGACATACCCACTAAAACCCAACGGTGGCCACCGATCACCTTTGGCGGCAGGGGTTAACAGCCAGGCCTTGTACCCCCACCGCCTTCGTACCTACATATAGATAGAGCCCTAACATAGATCCATTTCATAGATTTAAAGATAACTGAATTGACACATGAAAAAAGAGCGTGTGTACTTCTGTACACGCGTTAGAAGTTATACTTCTTTGGCGTATGGAAAAAATACTAGAATATACAACTTGAACATAGTTATCAATTTTCATACCACCTATGAACTAACTTCATGCTGTTAAATTTAGGTGTCGGTGTGCGCGCGCATCGTAAAAATTCACTCTCATCATTTTTCTTCATCGCGCCAAAAGAAGTATAACTTCAAAAAAATTGTCGAAAGAGTACAATCAAAAAAAGACTACGATTTAAACTCCTTCATCTAATTTAGAAAAAAAGTAAATATTTTTTTTAAGCTATTGCATAGCTTCTATCGCGGGCGCTCAAGAGCGCGGGGACCGAATCGAGAAATTCCGTAACGAAAAAGCCTCACGTTCCTCACTCCGACGGGTGGAGGTGTGGCCTGAAGGCATAGCATGCAATAGCTTTACCGCGGCAGTCCCCGAGTGACACGCGTCCTTTTTTTATAAACTGAAGATATAATATATCTATATACATATATCGCTGGATAAATACCACAAACAAAGAACCAAACTAAAATAAACGAGTTCAATAATATTATTTACACAGATCACACGAGGCTTGGAAACAAATATAGAAAGATATCCTATCCCTTCGGATCCCGTGAACATTGGATTGACAGAGTAATTTATGATAACGTACGGGAAATATCACTAATTTTTATGACCTTTTGATATATTCCGGTTAACCAAAGATGCTTTAATTCCCAATAACTCTAAAGATGAAAGAATTACATTTCAAATAATTTTATATATATGTATTGCAAATTAATATCAAGATGTAAAACAAAGAATTAAGCAATAAACAATATTAACACATTGTAAAATATACTTTTAGTTAGGTACATTAAACTAAAGAATGGATGTAATAAGCTTTTCTAAACCTCATTTAAATTATACGTAAGTACTAAGTTATTAACATCATTAGAACAGTATAGAGCATACAAGAAATAGGTACAACGATATTAATTAGTAGGTATGTTCTTCTGTTACATCAATATTTTTTTCAGATTTTCCAGAATTCAGAACAAAAGTTTGATGGCATGTCGGATTAAAATGTAAACCTATCACTTCATAAGAGAAAGCGTTCCAGTAGGAAGAAAATTATTCTAAAGTTAGTGGCACACAATATTAGCATCTAAAACCGTATAAACAAGGTTTATATTCTTTCTAACAACATAATAATTAAGTCGCATTGCACATATTATGTACGTAAGTATATAATAAATACACTTCTATAAACAAAACCCTCAAAAGTCAACGTCGCAACAAACAGCCCGAATTTCTATTTTAATGACGCGGTTTTACCCATAAATACGTGAAAAGTCACAAAACAAAGTTGCTTTATATTTATTATTTACCACATGTTGGGTTTGTCTTCGTGTCACACGATTTGTTTAAAGGTACCATGTTTACTAGCAGTTTGTTGTTTCACTCGCGTTCAAAATAAAATAGAATTTTTATAATCTGTATGAATAATTTCGTCCAAGTTCAAATCTATAAAAATCTACGTAGTTGGAATTAAATTTTGTATGTTTGTGCGTAACTCTAAACACTCAATTACAAGAACAGGATATTCTTTTTTGGAATATGAATAGCTGATGCTTATCAAAATAGAATTTTAGGTGATTAATTTTACTTTATAATATTATAACAAGAAACCTTACCAATTCCCATACAAACCTTAGAGATTCAAACAGATATATTGATCTTGAAACTTACTTCAATCATTCTGCAACCTATATTATTATTTTTCCAATCCTGATTCCAAGCTATCTCTATATCAAACGTCTGTAACCAAAACTCCATCTTCAACCTCAAAGTTAGTTGTATCATCTGTCATTCGATATGTTATCGCGAACTTAATATTATCCGAGTTCGCAATATCTATACATTTGCGGAATCTTTAAGCAGTATTACTTCCAGCGTGGAAAAGAGACAGCGCTATATTGGTCGTATAGCGCCATCCCTTTCCCACACTAGGAATAATGCTGCTATAAGATGGTAACCAGGATTAGATCAACAAAACAATGGTTTGAGATGACACAAGTTTTATCTTGTTTGCACAGTTCACTCGACTTCGAGTTTTGTATTGCGTCGGATTTATAGTGGTTCAGTATACTATTATATTATCTGTGGTATTTGCGTAAGAAGATAGGTTAAATACCTACTTGTGTTTGCTTAAAACTTGAAAGTATTTGTTTAATAATATGATGTTTTAAAACTTTTCAGGAATAAACGAAATGTAAATCAACTAAAATAAACTATAATAGAGAATACAGGAAAGTTAGAAGGCTAATTTTATTGTAAAATATGATTTAATAATTAATTGGCATACTTATTGCATATCCGTTTATATTTATAACTACGATACTACTTTGTATATATTACGATATTAGCACAACATCATCAAAAACTATAAAATTAATTAAGTACTCCTCAAAAAGACCAAACAACAAATATCATTTACAGCTACACAGCTATACTCATCTGATAAACCATAAAAGTAACAATCACATCTCAAACACAAAGGTACCATTTTACCACGAAATGCTCAAAAACAATAGCTATTTGATTGCAGTATTGTGCGCGATCAAACGCGCAGCTCGCAATTTCCTACGTTCGCCAATAGCTCATTTCCGACTTGCCGCTTTACCTCCGTTTAATGGTGGAGCTATTAACTTTGGAGAAGGCAGTTTTGTTTGTGAGAAATAAAGTGAATAGGCATCTTTTCCATAACACAAGCTAAAGCTTAGTATGGGTCATGGGATCAGATCGTGCTGTGTGAAACTTGTCCTGAATTATTTTATTTATTAGGTCAGCATCTTCAATCGTTGAGTGAACAGGTAATTTATAGGGAAGCGCGTACCATCTTTGACCACATCTCAGCTTAACATAAGGCGAAATTGCTCCATCTTAGACCACGCATGTCACTTTCCATCAGGCGAAGCGATGCTGCTGCTAGCCAGTAGTTTAAGCTAGATAATCTAGACTTAAAAAAATTTTTATTAAACCAGAAAAGTAAAGGTCTTGATATGTATTCAATGATCATTAAAAAAATGATCATTAAATCATCAAGAATTAACAAGATTGTGACCGAAAACTTATGGTCACCTCCTGATGGTTGGTTTATATACGTTAAACTAACGAACTTTAAACCTATGGACAAAATGTGTAGATACGTCTACAAATACAACGATATCTTAGTTATTTCTTCGCAAATTCAACCAAGTGTTTTTTTTTTTTATTATTATTATCACTGCTTTTGACAACGACTAATTAGTTTCTTGAAATCCTTATTGTATTTGCAACCATGAAGACTTGCAAGAAATCTCTTGAACTATATTTGTTCCTTATTATTCGAATATTGTAATTCGTTTCTCAAGCAACTTACCAAACACCTCTTATAAAATAAAATTCATGCAGCGTCCATTTTTTCCTACACCTTGTTCATAATATCGCTACAATACACCGTTTTGCGTTTGTGACGCGTCCGAGCCAACACCGATGATTGATCCTCCATTTATCATAGTTACCGAACTTGTAGTCCAAGAGCCCGAGGGGAATCTACCTTCACCGATCTGATAACCGTATTTTTTAAGTGAAACTTCTTTAGGCGCGTTGAGAGTGAAATTTCAAGGTCGCGTCATGGCAATACCGTCACGTCATGGAGTAAGGCGACGATTTTGGTATCTTTGAATCTTGCCAAGAAATTTCACTTCTGCGTGTGCTCGGCACCCTCTTTTTTAACAAAAAACTTTAAGAACAAATATGCTAATGGCTATTTTTAATTTAAGAAAGAAAGAATTAATAATTTAGTGGATTTTCTTTCATTCTTTTGATAATCTTTTGGTGAAGGTCGATCCTAATTCGGATCTCGTACTAGCCAGCTCAGCATTATTGAATAGCATTAGATTATATTATGATAAATAGGCTCAGAATGTCTATGGATAGTGACTTGCACTGTTTGAAGACCACCTGAGACGCTAATGTTAATAAAGTGTTGAGAAAGCATGGGTATAAAATATGTAAGTTGGTTGGTATTTTGCAGACCTTACATTACTAATCGTCATGAGATATTGACTAAAAATTGAGATATTAATATTAACTACATAATTAAATACGACTCATAAAAAGACAATTTGTACATTTTAACTACTTAAAAGCACGGTAAAAATAGATACTACCAACCTTTTAAAACTTAATTGAGCTGATTACCTAGTTGCCTGGAAGAGATCACTACTTAGTGATAGGTCCGTCAATTACACTAAACTGCTTCTTGCTTTAAGTTTTGGATATTTTAGTATCTAAGACTGTTTAGTTGTATTAAAGAGTAAAATAAATAAATAATACCTACTAGATAATATCGTGTTAAAAGTCGAATATTTTTTTCTTCATAAACCTCATTAGCAGACAGCAAAAAACGAGTATTGATTTATAATAACGAACAAATGCAAAGAGACTTAACAATTAATTCACAGAAATAATAATGAAGCCAATATTGTTTTAACAAATATTTGTTTCAATTGATCGTTTTGATATCTCACTATCTGGTACGGTCAGCAAAAATGATTAATCCTTTGATCCAAACTTCTTTAAGTTCATCGACCGAGACCTAAAAGTATACTTTTATAAATATTATAAAAATCAAAATCAATAGGAAAATATGTAGCAATATAGGGATGAACAGATTTTGTAATTTTGTTGACTAAAATAGTCAACTACAATTGAGACTGACTATAAATGTAATTAGCTATAAATATTTTATCCCAGCCTTTTCCCAATCTAAATTAGAACCAGTGACTCGAAACTAATAATTCATTTAGAACTAACCTAATTAGGTCTGTCCCGTCTATTTACAAGGAATCTTACAACTTATCTCTAAGGATAAAATAGTGTCTATTTTTAACACGCTTATAATGTTAGCTTCACCTGTATTTTAGTAATCTTTTGACTCGATTTTCAGGGATCGGGAAGGCCATAAACCAAAAAAGAAGAAGAAGAAGAAGACTCGATTTTCAACTTTTAACGGACAGATTTAATTCTAATGTTATACACATCGAGAATCGGTGACAATACATTATTTTATCAGTTTATCTCAGTAAAACGTCTGTGTTTTACTAGCTGTGAACCCGCATTGCTCCGCTCCTATTGGTCTAAGCATGATGATATATAGCCCATTGCATTCCTCGATAAATAAACTATCTAACAGTGAAATAATTTTTCAAATCGGACCCATGGTTCCCGAAATAAGCGCGTTCAAACAAACAAACTCTTTAGCTTTATAATATTAGTATAGATTTAAGGCAATCTTGACTTCATCAGTTTCATAATACAAGGGGATGAGGAAGATAAATCACAAAGCTGACGGCTGGGGCTGAGACCTATTCGTTGACAAGGGGTTATTACACCATCAATTTACGAAAAATATGGTAATTATATTGCTTGTTTATAAAATGGTTGTGTATTCGAATCTTCATGGCAATTTAATTTTGTTACTTTATTTGGGTAGAGAAATAGTATATTTACTTATTAATCACAATAACACTGGTTTTCTACTTATCACACAAAGTAGAGATCGATCTCTACTTTTTTTAAAAAACACTGTATAATATACTGTTTAAAAGTATAGCAAACATACCTTATATCATCCAAAACGATTCAATAGTTTTATATAGGTAACGTCAAAAAATGTCTTCAGAACAATATAAATATTTTCATTAAAATTCCAGTAGGTTACCTTAATCTAAAATTTACTTCCAAAACCTCTCCCAGTTGAAAATTTCAGCCAAAACTGTTCAGACGTTTTTTGCCCTTATTTTTATCCTTACGTAGGATAGTTGAATGTTATGGGTTCCTTCTCTAACACATACATCTCGTATACTTCCACTTAACGTACTAATTACGATTTATTAATTTGATTCTGCAAAGATTTATAATATTCTCGATATTATAAGCTATGCTGACCGTATTTCGCTAAAACGATTGTCAGTTTTAATTTTAATGGACATGAATCAAACGTCTGCTATGTTTTAAAGTGAAAAATGTTTTAATTGTTATAATTATCAAAATTAAGGAATCTAAATGATCCGATTTAAGTTGAAAATTAAAATTAAACAGCTTTAAATGGTCCAATTATAAGTACAAATTATTTCATTAATTTCATACTATTTTTTTTCTGTAAAGGTCACTTAATATGAAAGATAGCTATTTCAGAAGTTAAAATATTTCTGGGGAAAGTGTGTGTTATATTGTGCATTTAATATGATCTGATAACCCATTGTATTCGTATACTTAGTAATATTATATTAAAATGGAAAAGACTTCAATGATGAGTTTTCGTAAATTCGGTCTAGATTATTGTGATTTGCCAACAATGCTTGAAAATCTAGACATCGTGCTAAGAGTATTCAATGTTAAGATACATGAAAATAATGATGGCCGTAAGTCGATAACACTTATGAAATATTTTTACACAAAATCTAGTTTAATTTTACACTGAGAAAATGTTATGATTATAATTATTCACAGAGTAATTTTTTAACTTAATTATAAAATAAGTTAAAAAAGAAATTCTAATAATTAAATGCTTAGGTATCAATATATGTGTATATCTGAGAAAGATAGTTTCTATTAACACCCAAAATATTCACTATACTATTCGACGCAACATTTATTTATGGAAAAATGAAATTGATAGCCAAATCATATATTCTTGGGTTTCCCATTGTTCCAATAAATGCTAATAACAACACAATAACTGAAGTAACCTATTACATCAGCAATTATCTAAAGTTTTTTTGATATTAATACACTAGCGACACACAGGTGCAATGCTGATACAAAATAGCATATATAATTATAGGGATATATGGACAGAGAAAGCGATTTTGTTTTATACTACATTTTATGTAGCGATGATTATATTTCAAAAAAGTGATTTTTATTGCTTTTATCAAGCAATAAAATTCACTTTTGAAGTATCAACTTCCTTCACTGGCTTTACCTTCATTATCAAATATATCCATCCTTTTATTCCAGCTATCAACATCTTCCTCTACATTCTCTGGATTATCAGCAACATCTGCTATTACTATGTATACGTCTTCTCCGTGAGTTGGTTCGTGATCGTCAGATGTCCTCAAACCGGGAACCTCATCGCTGTGTCTGTTGTGATCTCCCTGGCTATGTGCAGCCAGCCTTCCTTCATTAAAATGTTCTATATGATCATTTATAAGTGAGTCAAGTTTGTTATAGTCAGTTGATATAATACATATTTAATTTTTTAATCATTTCCGAAGAAAATGGAATAAATTTTTGAAGTAAAACTTCTTTAGGCGTACTGAGAGTAAAATTTCAAGGTCGCGTCATGGCAATACCGTCACGTCATTGAGTAAGGCGAAGGATTTTGATATCTTTGAAACTTGCCAAAGAAGTTTCACTTCTGACACGTGTGCTCGGCACATACGCTTTTTGTTGTAACTCAGGCCCCGGAACCACAGACACAATAGAAAATCTATTGTGTCTGGGACCGATCGGGCCGCTTGGGGCTCAATGTGTTAATGGATTTTGCGAATTACCTTAACTTTTTTTTTAAATCTCTGGAGAAACACAAAAGCATTGTAATAAGTAATACACCGTAAAACATATTTTATTTTTTAATACCGAATGGGAGCTAAATTTTACATATACATAGGTCTCGATACAAGTATTCATTACATTATTGCAGGTAATTTAATAATACAATATCTTCTTCCAGGAAAAAAGTTCAGAGCCTAATCCAAAACTATCTCCTTCTAAACCTACTAGTGAAACCTGAAAGCTCATTCTCGAAGAATCTGCACATACAACTCCGATTTATCAAGAAACGTGCTACCACAGTATGGGCTACTATGGCCATGAATGGTATTTTATACATCGCTGTACCTATATTTATGCCTGGAAGACATTTGGCTGAGGATTTCCTTGTTATCTATGGTAATGTATTGATTTAATTCAGTTGCGAAAGTATTTAATTTGATTTTTTGTTTATTACTAAGCATAATATATTATCCTGAAGATAAAGCTTAAGTCCTTTAGCAATTTATAAGAATAGATCAGATAATATATTAATAAGTTTTGATACACCTTCATTACATGATAATTTATCTAAAAATACTTGTCAATCAAATTATATTTACCAATTAAATATTAAATTTTAAACCAAAATTGTTTTACTAAAACAAAATTAAAACTTTCCAGGATTGGAACCAATGCTCGAATCTCCCAACTTCGAGATAGCATCTGCCATGATTGGAATCAGTGTTTACTTATGCGTGTGTTCTCTCGGCAGTATCACAGCCATGAATTTAATAATCATAGGTTACAGTGAATCCCAAATGATATCCCTTAGCAAGGAACTCAACTACCTATGGCAAGACGCCAAAGACTTTACCACGTCACTTCAGAAAAGCATTGTATATAAATACGCTAAGAAAACCAGTATAATCAACACATACATAACCGAGCGGCTAAAAGAAATCATATTCTTACATATAAGGAACATACAAGTCATAGAAGAATTCGAAAGCGTTTTTAGCATCACTAAAGCGATTGAGTTCATATTTATCATACTGGCTATTATATCAGAACTGCTTGGAGGCATTGAGAACACATATTTGCAGATACCTTTTTCATTTGTTTTGATACTGATGGAGTGTTTTGCTGGGCAAAAGCTGATGGACGCTTGTGAAATGTTCGAAAGGGCAATATACAATTGCAATTGGGAGAAGTTCAATGTAACCAACAGGAGAACCATCTTGATGATGCTTGTAAGTGCTCAGAAAACTTTGAGCATATCAGCAGGTGGGATGGCTGCACTGAATTTTGCGTGTCTCCTATCTGTTATGAAGTTCAGTTATTCGACCTACAATACCCTGAGATTAATGGTGAATTGAAGGTCTTAAAGTTCTTACATTTTCTTCCCAGATAATGTATCAAATAATATTCAAAGTTACTACAGTCAAAGATTCCGAAATTAGTATCTCTGATAAACAAAGTACATCATTATACAGGCTAAAATTATTTCCTGTTAGAACTTTTAAATGCAAGGAAGCTCGAAATAAAAGAAAAGTTAAACACTGTTAACGAAACTCTGTACATTCGTTTGCAAAGTTTTTATCACCTTTGCATAAACAGAAACCTATTTCAGTGAGAATGAGAAATAAATAAATTAAACTTTCCGTTGTTTTTATTTGAAACTAGCGGTTCGCCCCGACTTCGCCCGTGGTACCTACATGTTTACGTTTTTTTTTTTTCATAAAAACTATCCTATCTCTCAAGTTGGATCGGACTGCACATGGTGTGCGAATTTTATTATAAACGGTTAAGTGGTTTAGGAGTCCATTGAGGACAAACATTGTGACACGAGATTTATATATATTAAAGAAGATATTATGTTTGTAAATAACCAATAGTATAGATTCAAAATTCAAACTCAATGAAGCGATATGATTGTTTATTTACAAACACATTCCACATTATTAGTGGAAAAGCACCCTTAATCAGTGACTATAAATGAATGACTTGAGAAAATTAATAAATCCAAAAATCTACACCGCTTCTCATTAGCATATAGAGATACTTAAGAAGTTATGCAGTCTGGACTATTATGACGATGATGATGATAATAAAATTCGAATTATATTTAATAGTTTAGGTATACATAGTCGAAAACAAACATTTTTAATATCACTTTTATAATCCATCGCAATAACAAAACAACTATTAATTTTAGAGCCTCTAAATTTATCGTGCAAAAAACAAATAAAAGAAAACTCAAAAAAACGATGATACGAAATGATCTTCCCATTAATGTATTTTGTAAACAAACTAATTAATCTGAGGACCGGGGTCAATAAGTTGATTTTGAATCAATTTTCTAGAATCCATCTTAAAATCAAAGGCCTCGAAAACAATACAAATAACGTTTTATTTTTTATTGCAGTGATACTAATCTTTATTATAATTCATACTTAGATAAATCTTAGTATTATTAGTTTTTCTTGTTTGGCATCTTTATTTTTTATATTGATTAGAAATACAAGAATCATAAAATTCATTTAGATTCCTTATGGATGAAATTCATTGTTTTAACAGAACACGAAAATATTATGTAACTTTAATTTTTTAAGTAAAAATAACAATAGTAAGATTATTTTGTCAACTTCGTTGCAATACATAAATAGAAAGAGGAAAACACATATCCCTTTTATTTCTTAACTATTTAATTATGACTACGAACATTTAATTCATTTTGTTACTTGTCTATAACAGTGTAATACTATTTAAAATTAATACACAGTACCCACGATTAAAACAGAATTTTCTTACTTACTATAAACTATCTAATTCATGGTACTCCGGAGCGTAGTATAAGCCGAATAAATAGACCTTAACACCGACATGAGGCAAGCAAAACTAAGCATTGTTATACCACCCGCAGACAGCTTCAAAGTCTTCTGTGCATTTTGTAACATCAGCAGAACAATTTTAGCATTTTTTACATCAAAATTCTCCCACTTGCTGTCATAAACTGCCATAGCGAACGTTAAACTGGAATCCATCAGCCTCTGTCCTGTTATACAGTCCATTGCAACTTGCATCAATGCAAATGGCAGTTGTAAATATGTATTCTCTAAACCACCCAGCAGTTCTGCTATTAAAGACACTATTAAAAGTAGAAACTCTACTGCTATCGCTCCTTGGAAAACATTTTCGATCCTTTTTATTAAATCTATGTTCATTGTGTGGCATTTAATTATTTCGATTAAACGTTTGTTTACGTTATTGTTTACTTCAACTTGTCTTGTAGAAGCTTCACTTTCATCCTGATCAATAGTATTAAGAATATCTTTATTGGCATCATCCCATAAATGAATAAGATCTTCACTAATAGCCAACATTTGAGCTTCTGTGTAACCAGCTATTATTATGAAGAATGCGCTTATGCTCGACGTTAAATAACACGTAAAGAAAACACCCATGGTATTGGCTAAAAAAGCAATTTGATAGTTTGGCGTCTCAAACATTGGTTCAAGTCCTGTAACAGAAATTCATTGTCTTCTTTACATTGCAAAAATTTCAGAATGTAGTCAGTGCTATTATTATTTGCTATAAATCTGCTCAACAATCTTTCTATTAAATTTGATAGGATAATTTATACGTGGTGGTATTAAAGTTTTTAATTATCAGTAAAATCATACCCAAAAATATAAAAGAGTCCTCCATGAAATGCCTTCCAGGAAGCAGGACAGCTTTTCCAATGTACACGCAACCATTACTGACGATAACACACCAAAACAAAATGGCCCGTTTTTTCACAGATCTAAGAAATTTAGTCAAGTAGTAGGATTTTCGACTGCCTGGGATCACTTCACTGTCCAAGGTAATATAACCTGCGACTATGTTCTTTATAGTTTCACTGAAATGAAAAGTCATCTATAATCTATATATTAATTTGGCTCTAATCTTGACTATTTGACATTTTCGTATTTCAGTGCAATGAAAGCAAGGTTCGTTAAAAAGTAGTATAAACTCTAATAGAATAACCGCACCAGTGGTTCTGTTATTTTTAATGTTACAATATGCCTTTAATAGAAATTCAGAAAAAGATTTTGTTCTTCATAATTATTTAGGTGCAGTGACACAGAATACTAGTAATAGTAGCTAACGCTAGCAGTGATTCCGAATATATAAACTTTACATACCTGTACATATACATATACAAGAGTTTAAAAGTAGCGATCTCACTAGCTATACCAAGTGAAAAGACCACGATCCCAGCGATGGTGTCACCAGTCTCCACACAACGCCAGAAAACGAACCAAACCATGGACACAATGTATACATAGAAGTAGCAAGCTGAAGCTACGAATGTCACTATGTAAGATATCAAAGGAATTTCTGAAACGTGATAAGTAAAAGTATCAATATACCTGATTATCAAAATATTTATGACAAACAAATTAATGAAGAAATATTTAAGATTAACTAAGCTACAAAGTTTAGTGAACAATTTTATTGTTATAGCTTTGTTAAAGAGTCTGTTTAATATATAGAAGAGTATGTTGTTACTTACTGTTTTTATCTCGTTTATCAATATTAATCACAAGTAGGCGTAAGAAAACAGACACATTCGCAATCATGGTCTGCAAGTCGCAGTGATTCAGTCCAAATTTCTTTAGTCGTTCCAACATCTCAGTCTAGGTTTATATTATTTATCTAATTTTCTTTTTTATTACTTCTTTCTTTGACTGTTACTTTAGTAATGATGCTCTTTATTATCGTTCTGAATTAAAGAGAGAAAAAAATCTCCATATATAATTTTCTGTGAGTTTTTCTAATAATCCAGGCCAAAGAAGTTACACTTTAGTCAGTTTAAATTTTTAATCGCATAATTATCAAGCGTTTGCGACAATTTGATTGACATCGAAATTAGCATTAATTGATACACTTCGTGTGAATCAAAATTATAGGTGAAAATTTTTACAAAGAATTTAATTAAGTAATTATCTTCGTATTTTTAATTATGGGTTGAATAAAAAAACAAGTTACTACTATCTTTATTATATCTAATGAAAATATTTTTATTTGAATACCTTTTCAAAACTGGACTAGAAAAAAATATTTTTTCCCTATACTATAATTGAAAACAACTGCTTCGCATTTGTGTAAGCAATGCAGCCACGTCATTATCAGTATTAGTTTTGTTTATTTTAGCGATTCCATCGGTTATTACTAGGAGCTATAATGGGCCTATTGAAGGTGGTATTTCGATTTTAACTTTCATGTACTTTTTCCTTTTACTCTTACCGCATTATAGTACTAAGACAGCTTTAAAGGCGACAGAATTAAGTTTCACATTCATTCAAGTATTTTATTGTAAGAAGTTTAAGTCAGGTCTTAATAATCTACCACGCTAGATATCATCTCATGACAATTAAGTTTGACCATATTTTGGATATCTATGATCATCATCATCATCATCATCATCAGCACAGATATGTTCCCACTGCACACTGCACTGGACACAGGCTGCTTCATATGTTTCACAATTTCACTGAAAAACAACCACATCACACAAATAATGCAGATCTCTAAAATTATATTTCATTTCACCCCTTTACCTTTGATTGACAGTTTTAATGAAATAATTGCAATAGCTCAAGGAAAAAAGTTTTGAAAAATATATAAAAGAACGGAAAACTGAACTAAAATTAAACACTTTTAAATAGATCAAACAGAACCTTACACAATAACTTATTTGTTTTCATAAAAAGAACCAACTAGGGAAATCCAGAATTACCAGCCTAATAGTACATTTTCACCAGCAACATGACTTCTAGAATACAACGCATTATTGTTACATTAAAAACGTACGGTGCAGATCACTGTGACTTAGAGACTATGTTTTTAAACATAGGAGCCTTGCTGCGACTGGTCAGCGTTAATATTTTCAAAAATAATCAAAAACGTAAGTCTAACTATTTCTTTTGATGGAGCAATCAAATCAGCATGTATGTCACCTGCAGATATTAAGTAGTCACCGCCGCAGATGCTGATTTTTAGTATTTTTGTACCAGAGCTTAAAGCAATAAGATAAGTATTTATGTATGATAGATTTAAGAAACAAGCATGCGTTATCTACTAAAACCGGCTACTCACTTACCTGCAGTAGGTGCACTATTGGAATTGCACCCTTATTGGCTCCTTTATTGTGATGTGTAAATGCAAGCCGGGGCTTTTTAGAGAAAAACTGAAATTGATCCATACCGTGCTACCGAGACTGTTCCAATTGTGGTTCCAATATTGTCCCTCCGGCAGTTACGTGAGTAGCCGGCTTAAGTTGTCACCACTGCACATGTTGGCTGTGCTTTTGTTTCACTTTCTTTCAAAGCGGTAATAAATACCAAATAATATACGTATAATTATTTTTTCGTAGGTATCCACATCATTTCCCACATTTTTGTCGTCATTGCTCTCTCTTGCTACATGTACGTCTATTTCTTCTCCGTTTTGTGGTTTGTATTTGTTCGGACACCCCAAACTCAAGACTGGACAGCTGGTATGGTTGAGTTATCCCTCGCCTTCTGTAGTGAAGTCTCAATAATCAAAATTGTGTATGCCATTCTCTTCGCGTAAGTCGATAATAGAGAACTTTTAAACAGCTAGTTGTTTTCCTCTGCTGAAGTATATCTATGCCAGCATTATAGAATAAAAAACTACAATATACATTTAACTAACGTACTATACATAATTACTTACGTTATAGTCACATTTTACCATTTCGTAGAAAAAGAATCCAAACTCTGGTGGACAGCTATTTACAATTTGACGCTATGAAGCCTCCTGGACAAAGCTTTGCTATTAACCTGAGAGTAAATTTAAGGAAAATAAAGAAACGTGTTATATTCATATGGTCAGCGTTGATTATTAACGGTATAGCATACATTGTTATACCCTTAGTGACACCTGGAAGACACTTCCCAGAAGACTTATTTGTAGTTTACGGTACGTTATTTGTAGCTTGTAGCAAATCTTTTCTACTACTTTTTTATTACTTACTGTATTTTTCAATACAGTAAGTAATAATTCTTTCAACATTAAACCGAGGAGGTGGGAGGAGGTGGGTTTATTGTTGAAAGAAATAAGAAATTTATTAATTTCCTTGCAGGCTTGGAACCAATGTTTGAAACTCCAAATTTTGAAATTGCTAATTTTATGATGAACATTAGCATAGTTTTTAGTGTGTTTTCCTTAGCTAATGTAACGGCACTTATACTTATCCTTGTTGGTTATACTGAAGCACAAATGTTAACTCTTGGTGAAGAAATGTTAAATCTATGGGACAAAGCTAATCAATACACAGATGCAACAACAAAAATTGAAAACGTAAATATAGAAGATATGAAAAATATGTTTGTTAAAACCCAGCTTGCGCAAATAGCTCATTTACACGTAGTGAATATACAAAATATAAGAAAGCTAGAGTATACATTTCGTTTATCAAAAGCGTTGGAATTTTTGATCGGTATGAACTCCATAATAACTGAACTGCTTGGAGGCATTGAAAACACATTCATACAGATGCCTTACACGTTTGCATTAATTTATATAGACTGTGTTGCTGGTCAGAGGTTGATAGATGCTTGTGAGGTTTTTGAAGAAGCTGTCTATAGCTGCAATTGGGAGAACTTTAACGTTGAAAACATGAAGACTGTGAGCATAATACTGCAGAATTCTCAAAAAACTTTGACCTTAACGGCTGGTGGCATAGCAGTCCTGGATTATACTTGTATGGTGTCGTTTTTTAAGTTCTGTTACTCAATGTATACTACTTTAAGGATGGTGGTTGATTAAAAAGTGTAATTAAAATGATATTTTAGTTTCTTATCATTTTATATTTAATCTTACATTATTTTGTAATGAAGTAGTGAAGTAGGAGTTATTACTACATTATCTGTAAAATAAATCTGAGTTGGAATTGTTCTCTCCTGATAATTTATTCTTAGGCTAAATTATAAAATATACATCAATCTCGTTATCGTAATTTCATGAGATTATCCTTGATGGGCTGGTGCGATATCCTATTTAAATTCTATTTTGTTGAAAGTATTTTTGGATATAATAACATCTTAATCACATAGATCTACAAGTTAACATAAGAAACATATGTATAGATCACTAACTTAAAAACTAGATTTTTAAATGGATCTGTGACTGTTCAGTGGTAATATTTTTAAAAACCAGAATGAACGTAAGTATTTCTTTTTTTACAGTAGATGGGCTGTGCAAAGAAGAAGCATGCACATTATCTGCAAATGTAATCGCCTCTGACACCTTTTCTAAGTGTTTTTTCCAGAGCTTTCAATCGAAGCATTAATAAATATCAAACTAACCTCAATATATGCGAATGACTGTTCTTTTATTTGCAGCTATTCACATCTGTTCCCGCATCTTCGTCCTCTTTGCTCTCTCTTGCTACTTGTACGTGTATTTCTTCTCCGTATTGTGGTTCCTCTTCGTCCGGACACCCCAAACCAAAGACTGGACCACTGGTATGGTTGAGTTGTCCCTCGCTGGCTGTAGCCAGGTCTCAGTAATCAAAATTGTGTACGCCATTCTCTTCGCGTAAGTTGAAAATATGAATGAACTTTTCTCTAAATATTATAAAAATCTTATGTGTCATAATAATTTTACTGCCATAAAAACTAATGCAACATATTATGTAATACCAAATTTTAACGTATTTCGTTTTATTGTAATAGTCACATATTGACCATTTTGTAGAAAAAGAATTCAAACTCTGGTGGACAGCTACTTACAATTTGACGCTATAAAGTCACCTGGAGAAAGCTTTGCTATTAACCTGAGAGTCAATTTAAGGAAGATAAAGAAACGTGTCATATTCGTATGGTCAGCGTTGATTATTAACGGCATAGCTTACATATCAATACCCTTGATGATACCCGGACGGCATTTCCCAGAAGACTTATTTGTAGTTTACGGTACGTTACTTTCAGCTTGTTTCTAATGTTTTCGCGTAAGTGTATTCACACAACATTATAAACTGAATGCAACTGTACAATCAATAGTTACTGTATTTATATTTTGATACACCTTTGTTCAAAGAATTATGTACTTAAGCAATAATTTCTTGCAGGTTTGGAACCAATGTTCGAGTCCCCAAATTTCGAGATCGCTAATTTCATGATGAACATAAGCGTAGTATTTACCGTATTCTCCTTAGCTAACGTAACATCACTTATACTTATCCTTGTTGGTTATACTGAAGCTCATATGCTAACTCTTGGTGAAGAAATGTTAAATCTATGGGACAAAGCTAACCAATGCACAGATGCAAAAACCTCAATCGAAGACGTTCATATAGAAGATATGAAAAATATGTTTGTGAAGACACAGCTGGCACATATAGTCCATTTACACGTTGTGAATATACAAAATATAAAAAATTTAGAGTATACATTTCGATTGTCGAAAGCGTTGGAATTTTTGATAGGAATGTACTCAATAATAACGGAACTGCTTGGAGGCATTGAAAACACATACGTACAGATGCCGTTTACATTTGCGTTAATTTATATAGACTGTGTTGGCGGACAGAGGTTGATAGATGCTTGTGAGGTTTTTGAAGAAGCTGTCTATAGCTGCAATTGGGAGAATTTTAACGTTGAAAACATGAAGACTGTGAGCATAATACTGCAGAATTCTCAAAAGACGTTGACCTTAACGGCTGGTGGTATAGCGGTCCTGGATTATGCTTGTATGGTAGCATTTGTTAAGATGTGTTACTCAATGTATACTACTTTAAGGATGGTTGTAAATTAAACAATCTAAATAAAACAAAATCTCACTTTATTACCGTTTTTACTTATATTACATCGTTTTTAAATTAAGCTAGTGATAGCATAAATAATATATAAATATCTTAAATACAAGACGGAGTTGAAATTATTTACTCCAGATAAATTATCATTAGCCTAAATTTTCAAATATATCTAGATCAATCTCGTAACCGTAGTTTCATGAGATGGCCGTTGACAGGTCGAAGTGCGATATCCAATTTGAATTCCATTTTGTTGAAAGTATCTTGGGATATAACTTCATACTCGCGAAGTACATGCACGTATATTG
The DNA here is from genome assembly GCF_905220415.1 of Colias croceus. Lineage (NCBI taxonomy): Eukaryota > Metazoa > Arthropoda > Insecta > Lepidoptera > Pieridae > Colias > Colias croceus. The sequence continues at coordinate 1,133,457 of NC_059551.1, read as the reverse complement.
TCTTCAAAAACGCCATAGCATATCTCTTTCCTGTAAATAATATCAATATTACTTTCCTTACCCAGTGTACCAGGTAAATTTTATAAATTCTTAGTAACTAAAGTCTGCACTATTTTTTTATATTTTCTCGTAACCAAAATGATGGATTTGACCGTCCAACCTCCTCAAAGAAATATGTAGATCTAATAAGGTCCAGCGCACCAAGTTAAATTCTTGCGAATTAACATCTACTTTTTTTTTATTTTTTCCCCGGAACCAAAATGATGGATTTGACCGTCAACTTCCTCAAAGAAATATGTTTAGATCTAAGTATTAGTAAGGTTTAATTTTTCTAGTAACTTGGTAAAAAATAGAGATAAAGGAGAGAAGAGATTAGAACTTCGCAAATCCAATAATAATTGAAACTTTTACGATCTTATCTTGCCTATAACCTGCCATACTGTTAGCTGAACTGAAATTACATTTGGTGTTGATCTGGTTCCAAGCATGAATTGTTACTTGCCTATACATGCCCTCTTGCCCGAGCTAAATGGAAGATGCGCGTAAACACTTGGATTGTTGGGAGGCAGCCATCTTTCTGGTTTGAACTCCTCAGCATCAGATCCCCAATGCCTTGGTGACCTTGACACGCCCCAAAGGTTCAGAAGTACCGTGGTTCCCTTTGTTACCGTGACTGATTCTAAAAGAAAGAAAGAAAATGCGATTATTCAACAAGACACTATGTCACTATACACATTACACATAAAAAAAACAAAACAACAAGTTGGAAACCATGGTCTGCTAAAGTCTAAAACACTTTAAAAGTCTACAAATTGAAAACAATGGAACTGAAGTTTTAGATGTCCCTAAAAGATGTAAACATAAAAATAACAAATCCAAAAATCACTTATTTTAAGACTTATGTTGTAACCATTCAATACAAAATCACTTAAAAGACAGAATAATTCTAATCGTGACTTCACCTGACTGTAAATAAAATTCAGTATCGACGATCAATGGTCACAGATAAGATATCTATCTACTCCTCTCAACCCCAAAATACTTACTAAGCTTCAAATCATTATCAGCGTATCTCATCACACCAACAACTGGTGGATACAAGCGAAGACTCTCGTTAATAACAGCTTCGCAGTATGTGAGCTGCGCAAGATCTTCCTTTTGGACATCCTTCCTGTCACCCAGGACTCTTTTGATTCTAAAATGGAAGGAATAAATTATCAATTATCCTTATCCTGACTATACTTACTAAATTAATATTATAAATTCGAAAATGTGTTTGTTCCTTTTTCGTCGCAACGGAGCGATTTTATGATAAGATTTTGTATAGTTTGCAGACTAGAGACTGTTATAGGATACTTTTTACAGTTTTTTTTCCTTAACTTGCAAAAACATATATTCTTACTCATCATATAGATTCTGCTGAACATCCTTTCGGCTTCCAATAACAAGAAGAGTATAAAACAGTGTAGTGGCAACCGTCTCCTGTCCAGCTAATATGATCGTATTGATTTCTGCTAAAATCTGACTTTCCGTAAAACTCGGGTCCTTTTCACTCATTTCGAGCATCAGATCTATGAACGCTTTAATACTGGGCTTTTCTTCTTCTGAAAAAATTAACAGATAAAATTATTTAGGTTAGTATATTTATACAATTCTGGGTCCGCTTCGTTTGCGCATGATTAGATTGAAATTAAATTCTTGAAAATACTTCTTAGCCTATAATATATTGCCGAGGGCTTAAAACTTAAAAAAAAAAGTTTCACCAAATTTCGTCCAGCAGTTTTTGCGTGAAACAGTTTTTTTATATTATATAACTATGAGCAACTATTTTTTCAGTGATTGCGATATACATATACAACTTAACAAATTGATGAGTTTTTACTATTATTATTTATACTTGTTTTTAATATTATGATGATATTGTTATTGGTTTCTCAAGGTAGGTACTATTTACCATTCTCAGCTCCATCTTTGTTTGCACTCTCCTTAAGTTTTCTTGCAGTTTTCTTTTCCTTAATTACCTAAAATCATAATTTTATTAGAATTCAGTAAATTATAATCAATAAGAGATATGTTTATTGTGTACTGAATCTAAAGATTTTTTAAATAAAGTTCCTTCCTGAAATACTTTAAACGTATCCTAATACAACTGACTTTATATTTATAGAAAACTAGTGGGCCACCCCGGCTTGGCCCGTGGTACATATTTCGCAATAAAAGATAGCCTAAGGACATACCTTTCTCGGGTATCAGAATATCTCCATACCAAATTTTATGCAAATTGGTTCAGTAGTTTAGGCGTGATTGAGTAACAGACAGACAGACAGAGTTACTTTCGCATTTATAATATTAGTATGGATATATTTTATTGGGAAAGCCACAGATTATCTACTATTTAGTGAAAAAACAAACTTGTACACGATGAAAATCAATCAATATTCATAAGCATAAAAAAGAGCGTGTGTGCCAAGCACATGTGTCTGAAGTGAAACTTCTTTAACGAGATTCGAAGACACCAAAATCATCGCCGTACTCCGGGGTGACGGTATTGCCATCACGTAGCCTTGAAATTTTACTCTCAACGCGCATAATGAATTTTCACTTCAGAAACAACTTTACTTCTTTAATAGCTTTGTAGCGGTGGAGTGCATTTCTAGTACCTAGATATAATAAATTGTATTATTTTTACTAATATAATTTTTAAGTTATGAATTGTTACTAACTTAAGGAGTCCTGGTTACTTGAATAAATGAATGAATTATTATTATTATTTACTTACAGTACTCGACACCTTATGTAGCACAGAGACGCATTCCAACATTTCCTTATGAGATGCTGTGAAGCGGTAGATGAAGTCCCAATGCATAAAGAGATTCATCCCTCTAAATATGATCAGCTCTAAAGTGCGGTTAAAGGCCTTGTAATACGTGTCTGTGACGAAATTCTCCGATATTTTTGACACACCAAGTCCTGCTTCTGTTGATGATGACATTCAGTAATTAGAATTTATCATTCTAAGAGTAATTATTTATTTTTAGGAAAGCAAATTAAAACCATTTTGGCAAGGAAGTTATTATTTATAATTATAATAATTACGATATAAAACATGCGACACAAACTCATAATATATACTCATATATCTTTTTTTTATAGAGATTGATCAATTTTATACAGAAAAAACTATAAGGCTGGTTGCAGAGCTTGACCGACCGTCAGTGCGTACGTCAGTCGCGCTTGTCATATGTATGGAAATTCATAAAACCGTTCATAGCTAGACCGACCATACGCACGCGTATTTTGCTACGCACTGCGTATAAGTATATTAAGAAGAGCTGGAACGTCAACACATTTACACATTGCACATGTTAGGCCGGGAGATACTGACACAAAATTTCGGGTCATTTGTAACAGGATGGCGGTCTAGAGGGGTCTTACTTATCCGACGAGTGTGACTTACGCCCAAGCGACTAGTCCGCCGGTACCAGCGTTCTGACCATCATTTTTCTTTTTGTCATTGCGTAATAAGACCTCTGTAGAACCGCCATTCTGTTACAAATGACCCGAAATTTTGTGTCAGTATCTCCCGGCCTATGTATGTGTCATATTTTGCAATTGTTTATAAATACAGGGTGATGTATTTGGTGTAGTACGAATATCTAAAAATCTATGAAGAATTTTGTGATACAGTAAATGGAAGAATTATATACTATTTTACAGTATTTAATAAAATCATTTAATTTTTTGTTCATTTTCATTAGAAATGTCAATTTTTCTCACCAAGGTGGAAATTTGGATGATAAGGATCTTGTTAGAAAAATATAAATTTTGACTAAAATCGGCATTTTTTTTTTCAAAAATCAAATTACTAATTAATAATCAGAGTTATCACCATTTACATTAATTTACAAACGATATCGGTTGTTCTTACTTAAAATTGAATACCAATGTCTTATTGCGGTATGTGTTCTTTGGAAGTGTTCGTAAAGTTGTTGATCCGTAATTAAATTTTGTGGAAAATCTTTTAGAGCGCTTAGTTGTGACATATCCTAAGCATATTCAATAGAATTAAAAGACGAGCGAATATGCAAGCCAGTCTAAAACTTGAATATTTTGGTCTCAAAGAGCGGCCGTTCCCTGTCATGTCGTATGCGAAGGGACATTATCATTCATGCGTAAGAATTTCTGGTCCATTTTTACTTTGTATATGAGACAATACTTTTTAATTTACTACTTTAATTTACTACCTCCTCGTGTTTTTATACTACCTTTGTAACCAACAAATGCGCTGGGTTCATGCGCCAAAGTAGACTCCTGATCCGGACCCACATTATGATATTCCCGTGATGATATAGATGTACCTCCTGAGGATGTCACAGATGGCTAACTATCTCAAGCGTTTCTCCGGCTCGTGTTCTTCGTGGATCCGGATGAAAACCTAACCGGAATCATTGGTAAATAACAGCAAAGGCGTCAACTTGCACCACATATGCTAAACGCTCTCATCAATTACTGAAAACTAGCTTCATCGGTCACATAAACACAGTACATAAGCTAAGATAGTAAAATCAGTGGTTGGGGTGGCTATTCGCCTAAAAAATAGAACTCAATCCTATTGAAACTGTCCTGGCTTGTCAACTAGCTAACTAGTTTTCTAGCTTATAAACGAATCTAGTTTTGTCTACACGAAGCCAGAAGCTTGCTAGCTGACTGACACTAGCTTGCTATCATAGCATAAAAAACTAGCTTTTTGTATCTCGGACATAAGGGAAAAGCATTCCTAAGAATAGATAATATTTTCTCAAAACAAATATTTTTTGGTGTCTTTGAATTTAAAGCGACAGTTACGTGTGATTGACGTGCGGTGCTTGTCCTTATTAATCTATTTGGAGATTAGAATAAAATGTCATCAGAAGGAATTGGTTCCGGCAAAACTTTAACAGGACAATCTCGTGAAATAGTGTACAATGTTTTTAACTATTTCATGCATCATAATAAAAAAAGTGATGGTGGATATCCTCTAATGAAGGATTTGTATGGTTTGACATCAGAGGCGACTGGTGTTTCTCAGAGAAGTGTTCAAAAAAATGAAACTAGAGTCGCATTTATTTTTGAACATACTGTAAGTGAAATTGCATAAGTGTGAGTACTGTGAACATGCCAGCTTTCCTTAATTGACCGATACCTACGAGGACCGTCTGTCGAGCGCGTGCGCATGCGTAGCGTCGGTCGACTGACAATTTGTTTCCATTTGTTTCAAATAAATGAACGCGTTCAGTGCTGTACCGACCGGTGCACTGACTACGCGTATGCGTGTATCGTCGTTGTGAACATGAACATCTATACCAGGTCTGGTCAGTTTACTGGCACGCAGAGCACTAAATGATACAAACTGACGGTCGTTGAAGCTCTGCAACCGGCCTAAAGCCATATTATAAGGATATATGAAAATACTAACGACATATTGTTTCCATGGTAGACAGAGAGAAGTGCGGCATGGAGTCGAAGAAGTCACCGTCAACTTCAGGTTTCAAATACTTAACCAATTTGTCCGCGTTTTCATTGAAAATTGTCTGATAGCTGTCTATAGCAGGTCCGATGAACGTGCTGGCTATTTTCTTTACATTCTTTTTCCATATCCAACCTAAAAGTACGTATTATTAAAAAAAAAGTAGAATATGTGTGCAGGTATTTTTAAGAAGACCTTTGCTTTTGTTCTCATAACTAGCTGCGCTTCGCTCCTGTTGGCCTTAGCGTAATGAAATATAGCCTTCCTCGATAAATGGGCTATCTAACACCGAAATATTTTTTCAAATCGGTCCAGTAGTTCCTGAGATTAGCGCGTTCAAACAAACAAACAATACAGATTGAACATAAGATAATTTCAAGATTGTTATCACATCTGTTTTTCTTGTGATTTTTCTTAACAGACAAATAGATCTTATGTCCAACTACACTGAAACGTGGTTATAATTCTGCGTGGATTTAAGTGGTCCTTTCCTGTCACGTTTATGAACTAAACATATTACTATAATGATCGTCATTTGTTTTTACGATTACCAAAACATATAAACCTTGACAGTGACCATAAAGAGCATGACGGGTATTACTTTAAAGCGTTTCGTCGTAACGATGGACAAAAGGCGGGTCAGAGTGCATCGTGGAGCCGTGGCTCGGCATAGGAGCTTGTGACGTCATTTTCTTTCTACGTCCATACTAACCGAGTAGCTTCGCAAAACAGGCTGCTGACCAAACGAGGCTGCTCGCTCTGTAGCCTAACCTAAGGGTACTTTTCCACCAATAATGCGTGAAGATGTGTTTCAAAGAATGTGTTTGTAAGTAACCAATAGTATCGCTTCAAACACTAAACGCTTCAAAGTTCAAACTAAATGAAGCGCTATGATTGGTTATTTACTAACACATTCCTCGTTACACGTCCTCGCACATTATTTAGTGGAAAAGTACCCAAAAGATCCTATCTCTCGCTCTTAGAACAAAGCTTATTATTTCAAGTTGTAAAACAAAAACGGAGCATTCAGAGATAATAGTTTTAGAGATAATTGCTCACCCGGCGCTGTCACTAATCCATCTCCAAGCCACACTTTCGCGAAGCTGTAGTAATAAGGCTTATCTACGAACGCGTTGGATGCCACACGAATGTCGTCTGGGTCGTTGAGAACTGAAAACAATTAATTATTTAAGTATATAAGAACTAGCTACCTTCTTTATCTAGGTTGGTGTAGGAAGATGAGAACTAGACGCTTTTTTCAACCTAATATATGGCAGGCTATACTTATAATGTAGGTATCTTTCTTATGATAAATTGAAAGCACGATATAAAACACTACCTAAATAAACATTATGGAATCTAATAATAAAATTAATCGGCATACAGAAAATCGTTTTCAAGTACTACATAAACTTATCCGCCAGCCAAATATTGATTTGCTGTATTTTTTTTAAACTTACCCAAGCAGGGAACTGGTCCAACCCACAATGCAAACGGCATGTCAGTTTTCTCTGCTATGTCCGTCATTTCACAGAAACGTTTGAAAACATCTAAAAACGAAAAAATTAGTAAATGTATTGAGAATTTTACTACGTGTAACAATTAAGTATTAACATAGTCTGTTAACCCTTAATTTGGCACGGATAAAAATATTCAAAATATATGAATTTGACAATTTTGTGGTTTTAGGAGTATGTCATAAAGTTCTCGAAAAATGAAAAAAAAAATCTACCATAGCCCACTGCTGGGAAAACCTGTGTCCGTCACAGCGGACACTGCCAAATTACGGAAAATAAAAACCACAGCTATTTTTATGTTTTTTTACTAAAGAAAAATACAGAAATGAAAATTTTAGAACTATTTGATACCGAAGTACAGTTTATTTTGTATGAAATTAAAAAAAAAACCAATTCAAGTTTATTTTGTATGAAAATTAAAAAAAAAGTCTCTAAATTCTACTTCTGTTAGTTGAATTGAATTGCCGGTTTTTTTAACTGAATATGAGTTTGTCTGCTCTACGATACTAGTAAAATATCTAGAGAAAAAAAGGTGAAGGAAACTCAAAGGTGAATCATCTTCTGGCATGTCTATGTAATCATCCTCCTCACATTCTTCTATTGTCGCTTGGTGACGGAATTGAGTTACTCTCCAATAATTGTAAGTCAGCTGAATTTTTTTGTTTTTTTGGTCTTTTGGCTTTGAGTGTAGGTGGTTTCCTAGATCTTATTTTTCGGGGTGCTAATCAAGAAGCTATTGGTGTTATAGGCGTTGCAGGCAATCAAGGAATAGCAGATAGGGACTGAACATTTTCAAAAATGGACTCGCCAATTTCACGCACGATAAAATCTGGTCATCAGCAGGTCTATCAGAATCTTCGGAGTGTAATTCTTCATCGACGGATGTATCTATTGTTACGTTAGCAAGGGAAGATGGTGCAGATGGTGCAGGAGAAAACAGGGGGGTGGATGAATTAGTACGTGCTTCATGCAATTGAGTTTCCGAATCTGATATTTCGCTAGCATGGGAAGGTGTATGTTCATTCGGCACTAAAGCAATAATTATACTTGCGCGATTAGGCTGTTGGCAATGAAAAAAAATCCAAACTCACACACACACATTTTGACGGTGTCCGCCGCAGCGGACATATTAATAAAGTGGTACTTTTCTATACAATTAGCAATGTCCGCTGTGACGGACAAAACATTTCGGTTACAAATAAACACCATAAAAATGTAATAAAGTGTGTATGTTTTTGTAAATAATGATTGAAATGTTTATGATCTAATAAATAAATATAAAATTCAATTCGTTTTTCGACAAAAAATACGAAAAATAATTATAAATACTTTGAGCAAAACAGGTGGCCGCCTTTTCGCAGACATTTTGCGTCCCAACTGACATATGCAATGTTGTCACAATCATTGCTTAATTTTTTACTATTTGTTTATGGTATAAATAAACATTTAATCGATTAAAAATCGATGAACATGAAATAAAAACTTGACAGGATTTATTTTAAGTAAGTGTCCGTCACACCGGACTATACCAAATTAAGGGTTAATCTGAATTACCTCAATTATGGATTTGTATTATAGTAATTTATATTTAAGACATGATAGTTTTCATCCTGATCCTTTTTCAATTAACAGTGGAAGGATATTGTTGAAGGAAGGTGATACTGATCCAGATCTAATCGACTATTACTCTACTCTAGTCTCTCCTACACTTTTACTTTGTAGGTACTCTATTGGCTTGCTAAAATACACCTACGTATATCTTTATAGGTGTTACTAGTGGTCCGCCCCGGCTTCGCCCGTGGTACCTACATGTTTAAACTATCCTATCTCTCAAGTTAGATCGAACTGCACATGGTGTGCGAATTTTCTTATAATCGGTTAAGTGGTTTAGGAGTCCATTGAGGACAAACATTGTGACACGAGATTTATATATATCAAGAAGAAGATTGAGAAGTTCCTTATTCGAATACAATATGTTGTAATAAACTTCAATTAAGCTTATTTCTAAGCGTCAGTAAAAACTAATAACGGACTCTAAAATGATTTTATTGCAGGTGACTTTTATTTGTTAACATTAGCTTTTAATATATCCGTAATACTCCCTTATATTTGGCCACTATTTCCGAAATTTAACCCAGACTAAATAACAATCAATGTAGTAGTAATTAGTGTAATCAGAGAACGTAAATTATTTGGTAAATTCAAATTAGAATTTATTTCTAAGCTATTGCATAGCTTCTATCGCGGGCCTTGAGCGCGGGGAGCGAATCGAGAAATTCCGTAACGAAAAACCCTCACGCTCCCCACTCCGACGGGCGGAGGTGTGGCTTGAAGGTATAGCATGCTTTACCGCGGCAGTCCCCGAGTGCCACACGTCGTTTTTTTAATCAAAACATCAGTAAGGGTGCTTTTCTACCAGAAATGTGCTTACATTGTTGTGGATGCGTTTGATATCATCCCTGGCTGATGAAAACAAATAAAAATGTATATTGTGACATCTTTTACTATATAAAGTTTTTGTCAAATAGATTGCATTCTCCGCGCGCTTCAGAGCATTATGATTTATGTCGCTCACTTTGACAGTAGGTATATTACCGCGTAGCACGACACAATTCGGCGTCATATTGCGGCGTCAGATAAAGTTCTGACGCGCGCTAACTATGCGTGCTATCTGACAAAAACTCATTGTAAATATGTCACAATATACATTTTTTTCTTTGTGTTCGTCAGCCTTACGGAGATACAATTGATCAATAAGTTATATATACATCATGAATTAATTAACATTTTGTACAGAAATCCACTATTAAAAAATTCCAGTAAGAGTAATTAAGTAATACAATTAATATGTCAGAGCAAATCATGATATTTTTCAAATTAAACACAATTATAATTTAAATGCTTGATAATCAGCTATTGTATAGGATTACAAGCAATGTTGCAACTGTCTTATAAAAAAGTGGTCAAGTGCGAGTCGCTTACATATTGCAAAATTTTTCCATTCCCTAAATGTCGTCAATTTAAGACCCAATTTAAACGAAAAACCACAAGATATCAAAACATAAACTCGTTTCATTCTTACTAATATTAAAAATTAAAAATAAGTTTGTTCTGTTTGTTTTTTTTTTCACGTCGCAACGGAGTGATTGGTATGACTAGATGTGACCCGTGGTATTATCGCGTCCAATAATACAAACAACATTCTCAGCTTAAGGAGCTCTTCCACCAGAGATGTGCCAGGATGCGGAGTGAGGGATGTGTTTGTAAAGAACCAATCATATCACTTCATTTAGCGTACTAGCTAGTTGAAGTGATACTATTTAGCGTTTGAAGCGATACAATTGGTTCTTTACAAACGCATCTTGCACATCTCTGGTGGAAACGCAGCCTTATACATTAGATTTTGGAGATAAAAGCCTAGAATATCATATTTTACAGCGATGAAACATCTCTAAATGGGAATTTCCTTTAACGACGAGCGAACCAATTCGCCTTGAAAAGCCACAGTCTGGTCTTTATTTGCGGTTTGTTATTTAGATCCAATTGTTAAACGGTAAAACCACACATGATACGACATTGTATACGAATTACTCACATATTGAATGCGTAAAAAATAAACGCACACTCCTCCGTTTTTATTTTTTAATGCCGTAAAAGTATTGTTTATAAAATATTAACTTCCGCTTATAACACAAATACAATGTTATATATTTATTCCATTTCACAAAATATAATAATGTAGGTATGTATAAGCATAAAAACTGACTGTCTTACCACAAAAAACTTTAGACAGACAGTTGTTGTAAAAAAATTGTAAATAGTAAAATGAATATTATATAAGTATAGTATAAGTAACACAGTGATTACTTATCCTTCACTGGGACTCATGTTGATGTAATTTCACTTATTTCGATGATATTTTAATTATTTTAAATAAAAAATTGCGTATGGCACCCATTTAACAACGAACAAACGTCTTGCAATAAAAAAATTATGTCTGATGGATCTATCTAAAGGCAAAAGATTAAAAATTACGCGTTAAAAAAATGACTAAAGTTAAGTATATCTTTCTGTGCATAAGATGCGCACTAATAAACGCAACCACTACCGCCAGCCAGACAGCCCGGACTCTAACCGAAATAGCAAGAGAAACAGTATATCAAAAACCCAACTATACTAAAATAACTTTTTTTTAAACGTTGTTAGCTCCCGTACCATAAATAAATCTTTAAAACTACGCAACGGATTTTGATGCGGTTTTTTTTTAATAGATAGAGTGATTCAAGAGGAAGGTTTTAGTATATAATTTATTAGGTTTTAGAGAAAGCGGGCGAAGCCGCGGGCGGGAAGCTAGTAAATTATAAAGATAAATTATCTAAAATATAAAACGCTTAATTTCTTATGTTCAGTAAATGTATTTAAGTAAGTAATTAGAGCGTATTAAATGGTAGTTATGCATTCTAAAAGTTAATTAGCCAAATAATATAATTTCATTAAAATAAATATAATCGAAATTACTCTTGCAAATAAATGCATTTTTAATTATTTACTTAAATGTTAATCATATTTGAAAAGTTTTGATCTAAAACTGAAAAATAAACACATTTCCTTTACAAAAGCTACATATAAGGTTTCTATTTCATATATTATTTTTTAACTAGCTGTGCTCCGCGGTTTTACCCGCGGTGCTCGCTCCTGATGGTCTTAGCATGATGACATATACCCTACTAGGTATCCGCCCGCGGCTTCGTCCGCGGAATCAAAGAAAAACCCGCATAGTTCCCGTTCCCGTGGGATTTCCGGGATTGAGTCATTTTCTCGGGATAAAAAGTAGCGTATGTCCTTTCTCGGGTATAATAATATCTTCATACCAAATTTCATGAAAATTGGTTCAGTCGTTTAGGCGTGATTGAGTAACAGACAGACAGACAGAGTTACTTTCGCATGTATAATATTAGTATGGATAGCCTTCATCGATAAACGGGCTATCTAACACCGAAAGCATTTTTCAAATCGCACCAGTATCCCGAGAGCGTTCAAACAAACAAACAGATTCTTCAGCTTTATAAGTATAGATTATGGCTGCACAATAAATAATAAATAATTACTCACTTTGTGTATCTCCATAAAATTTATAGATAGCTCCAATAATAGGATAGTTGGTATATGTCGGTAAATGTGCATAATTTCTCTTAGCACGCCAGCTTAACGCTAGCGTTGTTAAATATATGCATATACATAAAATAACACACAAGTACACCCAGAGATACATCTGAAAAAAATAAATTGTAAATTAACTAAGAAATCACTTAAAAAATACTTTATTGAGATGAAATGAACGTAAACTAAACATTTAAAACGGTTTCACTTAAAAAATACTTCTGTAAGTAATTACATCTGCTCTGTATAGCTATTTTAAAATATTGATGACATATTTATGTAAAGAACATGTGATATTTATCGATGTATGTAGACGAGCAAGGTTGGATGAACCATCACTACATAGTATAAAACAATGTCGCTTTCTCTGTCCCTATGTCCCTATGTTTGCTTAAATCTTTAAAACTACGCAACGGATTTCGGTACGGTTTTTTTTAATAGATAGTGATTTAGAGGAAAGTTTTAGTATATAATTAATTAGGTTTTACACAAAGCGGGCGAAGCCGCGGGCGGAAAGCTAGTAAACTATATTTAGTTAAACATCAAATCGAAATACTAATATTTTGTGATAAAACATTTTCTTTACACATTCTTTTAAGCAAATGTGTCTTTAGCTAAGTGTTGTCTCTCTTTTCACAATCATTTGTTTTAATTGGTAGAAAAGATTGCAAAAAAGATAAACTTTATTATTTTTACACATATCTATATATTATGATCAGTGATCACGTAGGAATAACCATCATGAGACAGGCTTTGTCTAGTATAGAGTCCGCTGTTATAATATAGCTAGCTTTCGCTCGCTTTGTTTAAAACCAAATTATATTATTATACTTTATTCGAGAACCTGTTTATCTATTTAAAAAAACCATGAAAATAGATTACGTAATTTTAAAGATCTAGGCATGCAGACACACTGTCGGCGAATGCGACTTAGTTTTATTTTTGATTGTAGGGTATTTAAATATTTTTCGACCATTAATTATTTATTTATCTACTTCATCATCTTTTTTTCATTTAATTGTTAAATAAATATTTTGATTATTAGTCAATTTCTAAACACCGGATCTTTAAATTTTACAACAACACAATGTCATCTTAAAAGTAAATCTCATCGGTTTTAATCTCGGTTTATGAAGTGAAGACAATTGTATGTTAGTATGGCGAGTTGTAATTTTGTACTTACATCGATGCTACAATATTTGTAATTCGTTTTCAACTACATTTATATAGAAATCTTGGAGTACAATATGAATAGAAAAAATGTATGCGTGTACTAGTGTACACACGTAAGAAGTGAAACTTCTTTATGACCTTAAAAATGTCACGCGTACGGCGTAACGCAAAAATGTCACGCGTACGGCGTAACGCAAAAATGTCACGCGTACGGCGTAACGCAAAAATGTTACACTAAATTTTTGTCCAACCCCGATTAAAAAGTTTCACTTCAAAAAAAAAAGTGTGCGTGTACTAGTGTACACACGTATAAGAAGTGAAACTTCTGACCTTATTTTTCAAAAAATAATTTACTATATGCAACTTTACAGAAATACGTCGAATCACGCGTATCGTCTTTTTTTCCAACCCCGATAAAGAAGTTTCTCTTCAAAAAGTAAATTTCAAATAATGTAAAATATTGTATGACTGCAGAAGTCCAATGATTTTTTGTTACAACAAAACAAGAAAAATAAACATTTTCTAGGAAATTTGCATAAGTATTCGTTAAATAGGCACGTAAGCTCTAAAAGTTTTTATTGTAATTGCTAAGATCTATCTCTATTTAATAATTATCTAGGTACATTTTAAGAAAATAACCATGGCTCAAGGTTGTTTTTAATAGTCAGTTAATATTGTAATGTAATAAATTTGGATATTTTTTTAGTAACTAATAAATTTGGTAATTTTTTTTACAAAAAATTGAATTAGGTAGCAAAAATGAATGCTGCTCTAAAAATTTACGAGAATAATAATATAATTATACATTTCCTAATTTAAAAATTACGAATAAAATTATATTATTTCACGAGTAATTTATTAAAAATTACACTTAATTAAATTTTAAAAATTAATTATTGTAGAAATTATATAATTTCTCGTTGTTACACCTACCTTTTATCGAGGTGAAAATATAAAATTTTCCAGGATATGTGAAAATATAAAATTTTCCAGGATATGTGAAAAAATTTATATAAATTAATCACTATTATAGTTGTATAGTTACAGATCTTTATATTAAATGTCACAACTTTTAATTTACTCACATCTAGACGTTTTACTGATCTAAAATTCTCAATAAGACTGCGTGCACTGTACTATATAACAAATAAAATATAACTACTGCTCTCATGTCCTGTACAGTCACAAATAGAATACAAAACTATTTTCATTTAATTTAAAAAAATTTAATTTTAACACACTTTTAATGTAAAAGTCGAAAATATTTAAGGAAACTAGAATTATCTTAAAAAATGTAATATTTTTTATTTCGTAAATTTCTTCTATTAAGTAAGTTGTGTTGTATTTAAGGAAAATAAGCACAGAATGAACTTCATTATAATGAATAGTAGATTGAACATGGTTTCCATTCTGACCTTAGAATGCAGTCGAGAGGACAGCCTCTTTTGATTGAGGACATTTATACAAATGTAAACAAAAACGTCCTATATAACTAGCTCGCGATGCTCTAAATTTTCCCGTCATAATCTAACAACATCTGCGATCTACGAAATGAAATACAAATAACATATAAAAAAGAGCGTGTCAGAAGTGAAGCTTCTTTGGCAAGATTCAAAGATACCAAAATCGTCGCCTTACTCCATGACGTGACGGTATTGCTATGACGCGACCTTGTATTTTTTATTCAACGCGCCTAAAGAAGTTTCACTTCAAAAACTATATTTCACACCAACGTTTCAATTTTTGTTTTGTGTTTAGTGTATAATAACTATTACACAGTTTAATCGTAAAATATGTGTTGCATATGTATATATATGTATTTATAGCTTGTCTTCCTGTTCTAAAATTTTATATAGTTTTTCGTAGATTTCAGATATAAGTATGTAAAATATGTAAAAGAACATATATAAATCTTTGTTCTTTTGTAAACTTACAGAAATAGACTGATTGTTTTTTTAATATACTTCAACGTACTTAAATCTAAATTTCTCCATTCAAATAATTATTTATATTTCACAGAAGTTTATTAATTACTAGCGGTGCGCCCCGGCTTCGCCCGTGGTACATATTTCGCAATAAAAAGTAGCCTGTATGCCTTTCTCGGGTATCAAATATCTCCATACCAAATTTCATGCAAATTGGTTCAGTAGTTTAGGCGTGATTGAGTAACAGACAGACAGACAGAGTTACTTTCATATTTATAATATTAGTATGGATTTTTCAATTGACTTCCGCATTCGACTGTACTCTATACACATTCACACTGAATTTAAATAAAGAAACAAAAAATATATTTTAAACACAATAGGTACAAATCGCGGTAAATTATTAAATAAATTATAATCGATTTGCGTGGTTTTTGTGATTATATAAACAAAAAAATACAATGAAGACTAATTTGTCATAAACACATATAAACACTCCAATTTTATTTATCTTTTTAGATAGGTATTTACATGCATTAATTTTGTGCTATTTTTAATCTGTGGTCTGGTGCGTGTAGTTTTCGAAACGAATTTTGCACAAAACTATTTAATAACTCAGGCCTCTGAATTGGGCCGCATGGGGCTCAATGGGTTAATATTGTAGTCAAGAAGTATTGTAGTATTGTTTTTATTTTCAGTCAATTCGTGTCACTAATTTCATAACCATTATCACATTTTTTTAGCAAGTGTGAAATACTTGTATGTAGATAAATACTTTTGGGCTTTTTCAATCCAATGCAATTTTTTTTTGTCAAAATAAATTACATTTTTTTATGTACTTATATTATGCGTCCTTTGGAATAACAGGCTTCTATTTGAAAACTAATTAAAACACTCAATTATCATAGACAAAGTCGCGGTCAGCATATAGTTTGTTATATTTGTAGTGGGTTATACCATATATTCAATGGCTTAACCACTTAAAAGGGTTTTAGGATTCGATACTAATGAAGGGAGGAAGGGTAAGGGTAAAGTTAAATTAGTAATTAGCCCTAGGTTTATCCTAATTTACATTTGCCAAGGCTGAGGACCTAATCTCAACCATTATGGTTAATTTTAAAAACCTAAATCATTCGTTCCGGCTCCGCCCGAGTTTAATTTCTTTTTTGTTTTTAAGAAAATTACCAGCACCCTTTCTCATCAATGGCCCTTCTTTAATTAAAGTTGATGTTGCCAACCCGACTTTCACTATATACAATTATTTTTTTATTTTTTATGATATAGTTTGACTGATGGTAAGCAATCACCACCACCACCCATGAACATTTCCAGAAGCCTAGAAGGACAGGGCCTCCAACTTCATTTATTGAAGTGAAACTTCTTTATCGGGGTTGGAAAAAAGTTCAGTTTAACATTTTTTAGGTACGCGTGACATTTTTCCGTTATGCGCCATCTTTTTTTATCCCTACCACGCGTGATTCAACGTATTTCTCTAAAGTTGCATTTAGTAAATTATTTTTTGGAAAACAAGGTCATAAAGAAGTTTCACTTTTTACGTGTGTACACGCACACATTTATTTTTTAAATAATATAACCAAGTATTTTTTACGTACTCAGCGTATGCAAAACTAAAACCTCCTTTAAGCTTAGTATACCAATAGTGGGACACCCTGTTTAGCTATAGAAATTACATGAAAAAGTCTCATATGCCTGTTAAGGTTTGATGAATGATGAAAAAGTCGATTGTCATATTTTTTTTCCTTTTTTTGATGGACATAGTAACCCATATATTAAATCAGATGCGTAATTCGCAGGTTCAGAAGTTAAAAAAAAATTATCAAATACGATGATGACGTTGATAATAATACGTATTAAGTTTTTATACTGTGTTCTTCGTGTGAAGTTTTTCTTTAAGCGAATTTTAATAAACGTCATCAATCACTTAAGAGTGACGTCATTCATACCCTTGTTTAATGCATTCACGTCATCAAATATCACATTATTAAGTTATTTATTAGGTAAATCAATAGAAAAATCAAGTATAGTATAACTGTAGAACGGAACATGGGATTTTTTTGATATTTTTTTGTTGAATTTGTCTCCGCTTGGGTTAGGAAAATAACTGTAAAATAAAATGTAACCGGTTGGAGTCAGAACGAGCAGCTAATATATAAGTTGATAATATATCAAGTAGGCTAAACTCACAGCTAAACTCAATACATATTTAACAAACTCTTTAGTTGTAACTTTACTTTTGTTAGGAGATAGTATTAAATACACAATAGAGGCCTATTTCCCATAAAACGGAAAACACTAATAGATGAGATCTAATTAAAAATGTCGAAATTATTCCCAACAAAGAATTCTACATGTAAATAATTAACACAGGATGCATAAATTCTCTAAGCTCCAATTACTTTGTGAATGCTAAAGATTTTATATCAGGAATTGCATTGAGGATAAAACTGACAAATAATTATAATCATTAGTGCAATTATCATTCAATAAATCAATACATAAATTAAACAGCCTATACCTATATTTCCTTTGAAAACATACTCTGGTTTACAGTTATTACTATTTAAAACTAATTTAACAGTTTTCCCCCTGGGTTTTTATCAAGATCGTCATATCGAAGAATATAAGGGCTTGTCCGCACAGCGTTATTTCACTGCGCTGATTTTTCTTCCCAATTTTGTAAAACTTTGAATCTAAATTACGTATCCGCAGTGGTGGTAAAAAATTCGCGCGGAAAATAATCGATTTGCTGCAAATTAAACGCGAAGTGGTGCGAACTATTTCGTGCAGTAAGGCACAGTATAGTGCCACCACAGAGTGCCACTGGCCACAAACTTAACTGACCCGGTGACGGTGTCACTGATGTCGATTTTACTACTGGCGACACGTAGGTAGTTCCAGTTTTTTTTCACCGGGTCAGTTAAGTTTGTGGCACTGTAAGTACCTCTAGCCACAGATAATATATAGGCCGATTCAAACTAGAGCGGAATTTGCTATCGCCCGCGCCCGACCAGCTCCGTGTGTAGCGGATACCTATAGTTTGAATAGGCCTTAATATTTGTCCGCACTGCGGAATAAAATTCGCGGAACAAGATCCGTCCACTTTACACGTGTTACTCAGCTAAGAACTGAATTCAACTTATAATAATAGCGCAAAATTTTATTCACAACTAGGTTTCCGCCCGCGGCTTCGCCCGCGCAGTCAAAGAAAACCCGCATAGTTCCCGTTTCCCGTAGGATTTCCGGGATAGCGTCATTTTCCCGGGATAAAAAGTAGCCTAGGTATGTCCTTTCTCGGGTATCAAAATATCTCCATACCAAATTTCATGAAAATTGGTTCAGTAGTTTAGGCGTGATTGAGTAACAGACAGACAGACAGACAGACAGAGTTACTTTCGTATTTATAATATTAGTATGGATGTGGTACTCTTACGTAGGTAGTATTTGTATTCTCTTTGGTGGTACTACTCTGGTTGCGGAATTTAATACGCGAGAATAAAAACAAATATCGCGATGCGGCCACAGCCTAAGTATCTGTTTACGTATCCCTATTTACCTATATTCTAGGAGGTAGCAACGTTGACAAGTGAGCATTTTAGTATAGTTGGTTCTTTGATATGCTGTTCCTCTTGCTATTTCGGTTACAGTCCGGGCTGTCTGGCTGGCCGCAGTGGTTGCGTTTATTAGTGCGCATCTTATCTGCACAGGAAAATATCCTTAATTTAAAGTCATTTTTTAACGCGTAATTTTTAATCGTTTGCCTTTAGATAGATCCATTAGACATACATTTTTTATTGCAAGACGTTTTTTTCGTTGTGAAATAGGTGCCAGACGCAATTTTTATTTCAAAATAATTAAAATATCATCGAAATAAGTGAAATTCCATCAACATGAGTCCCAGTGAAGGATAAGTAATCACTGTGTTACTTATACTATATATAATATTCATTTACTATTTACAGTTTTATTGCAACAATCTACCATATCGCCTCCTTTTTCCCAACGAACCTCAAATAGGACGTTAATGTAAACTTGATAAAAACCAAATTTCATCAAGAAATTAAAGACTTTTTAACGGATTTTAAACGCGATTTATTCATTGTATTATTTTCCCAAGTCTTTAATTTCAAAATGTATAATACTCGCGTAAAATCAAGCACTAGAAAATACAAATATCATCAAATTCATATTTATACCCAAAAGTGTAATAAATATGAAACCATCTATTAAAAATATTAGTTTACTAATTATTCAATATAAGTATTAAAAAAGGATAATATAATATAAATAATAAAGTTATTACTTACCTTTTAAGCGGACTCATGTTGATGTAATTTCACTTATTTCGATGACATTTTAGTTATTTTGAAATAAAAATTGCGTATGGCACCTATTTTACAACGAAAAAAACGTCTTGCAATAAAAAAATTATGTCTGATGGATCTATCTAAAGGCAAAAGATTAAAAATTACGCGTTAAAAAATGACTTTAAATTAAGGATATTTTCCTGTGCAGATAAGATGCGCACTATTAAACGCAACCACTGCGGCCAGCCAGACAGCCCGGACTCTAACCGAAATATCAAGAGAAACAGTATATCAAAAACCCAACTATACTAAAATGACTTTTTTTTTAACGTTGCTAGCTCCCGTACTACTAGGTCGTGGCTTAGCGCGTAAGCGGCTCGACTGATTTCGCTTATTTATTTTCTTGTTGTATTTATTCTTATCAGGAGAAGGATCTTATAAAATAAAAGGAACATTAACAATTTATAAAACTGACAGAAAAAAAAAGGTTTTTAAACTTCGCGTAAAACGGATTATGTACTTCTCAAATTTGTATTTACAATAGGTTATTACCTAAGGCATGACCGGCGCATTTGATATGCAGTCGGTAACTAGGTACTACCTATTCATACAAATATGTCATCAATAATAAGAACCTATGATTTATGATATAGGTATATGTTATTATGTGTACATGCTTATTAATTAAAAATTATACCTGTCTATTTTTAAGTTATATTAAGCCCGTGCAAGCCACAATTTGCAAGCCATGTGCAACAGTAACGACTGTCCACTTGACCATGTTACATTATATTATTATTAATTATTATACCTAGTTATAATAGTGCAGTGGCTCAGTGGTGAGGACCACGGACTTCAAATCGCTAAGTCAGGGGTTCGAAAGCAGGCGAGCGTACAAACAGAAAAACATCGAGAGGAAACAGACATGTCGAAGAATCACAAATTCGATGACATGTGACATCCGCCAACCCGCACTTGGCCAGAGCGTGGTGGATTATATTCCCCGTTTTCCAATTACAGCACTAGAGCGCATTATGCGGCATAATGCTTAACGTTGAGTGTTCCAACTACAGCAACGCTTCGCACAATCGAGCACTCTTAAAATTAATGCGCGTGAATTGATGCGTGCAATCGATTTATCATTAATTGTTGGAAAAAAATTTAAAGCTTTCGTTTCATTGTAGTTTTTTCGATATAATCAAAGTTAATTCAAATTGTGTTAAAAAAATAAATATAAGTATGGATGAAGGTAAAAACATTGAAAAAAATGTTAATGAAATAATCAAAATCCAAATTACTTAAAATAACCGTAAATAGTTTTCAACCAATTATTATGTATACCACTTTATTTACACATTAATGAGGTTGTTGCTAACTCTATGAATATTTTTTTTTCAACACTGAACTTAGCGCAACCTGCTGTTGCGTTTCACGTTCCAATTAAGCATCAGCATAATTCGGCATTGTGCGCCACTGAGTCGCATTATGCTCTGTAATTGGAAAACAGCCATTATATGCGCTGAGGATGATAAAAATAAATAAAAATAAAAAGTTCATTTATTTGATGATAATATTTGCATCTTTGTGTACTTGAACATAAAGATCTCAATACTAACCTAAATAACAAAACCGAGTATCTAAATTAATGAATTCCAAGAAATGATGAAACGAATATGGCATCGGCCGTGATTGCATATGGGAAAGTTAGTCATTAAACGCTTTATCATAAAACGTATAATTAACTTGTTGGTCTGCTTAATTATTAAGCTATTGCATAGCTTCTATCGCGGGCCTTGAGCGCGGGGACCGAATCGAGAAATTCCGTAACGAAAAAACCTCACGCTTTCCACTCCGACGGGCTCGGAGGTGTGGCTTGAAAGTATGCTATGCAATAGCTTTACCGCGGCAGTCCCCGAGTGCCGCACGGCGCACGTCCTTTTTTATGATATTAACTCGCTAAAAATATATATTCCGGTAAATCATAGATAGTCTAGTAGCTTTTTGTAGACATCATAAATTACCTAAATCGTATTCAGCCGAATCGTTTAATATAACCACAGACTAATAATAATAATTAATATACTACGTAAACAAATATAACATTTAATAAATCCTACTAATATTATAAATGCGAAAGTTTGTATGGATGTTAGGATGTTTGTTACTCTTTCACGTAAAAACTACTGAACCGATTACAATGAAATTTAGCACACATATAGAGGGTAACTTGGATTAACACATAGGATAGTTTTTATCCCGGAAATCCCACGGGAACGGGAACCATGCGGGTATTCCTTTGGAAACGCGGGGAAACCCGCGGGCGGAAATCTAGTACCTACTAAATAGAATGCTGAATCTTAGGCTATCAATAAGACAGGGTATTAAAAATTCAAAATGTAAGAAATAAATAATGTTGTTGTTGCTGTGTAAATTTTAACAAGTTTTCCATGGAAAATTTCATCGTTGATTATTTTGCATAAAAACACAAACAAAATAACTATGAGTAATGTTAATGATCTCGTGGTTATAAAATATGTCGATAGACAGTCATATATTCATGAATAATAGATTATAATATTAAAATTTGATGCAATTTTTTTGCTGTCTGTTCCATTAAATAGTTTGTTGTCATTCGTGCAGTTAATTAAATGGTCATCGCCATTTAATAAAGAGCCCAGACTCTTAATAAAATGACTTGAAAATATAATCTAGTTGGCTACGGCATATACCTACATTGTCGTATATTTCAATATTATAGGTATGAGCTTATTGCTAGCGAAGGTCCCCCATTCTAGTATTTCGGTGGCAATTCTAGTTGTTCCTATGTGCACATAGTGAAAGCCACAAACTCAAAAGAATCTTTTTAAATGTACCTATGTATTATATTTAACTTAAAAAATGTTTTATCCAAATTATTATTTTTCAATACGCTACGGAATAATTCCTATACTATGGCCATATTTCCAAATTTAGATGCTCCAATTTTCCATAAATTCACCGAAATTCTAACAACATGAGAAATCTAAATTATTGGCGAATAATATAGCTCATTGCATTTATTTTAATATCAAAACACAAAAAGGGATAGATCCTGAAAATCTAACTACGAAATTAGGTAGGTACTAAAATGTGTTGCTTGTTATTTTTTCAAAAGTATGTATTTACAAAGTTCAAATACCATAATATAATAGGTCTAAATCTACCTATTCGCGTTTTGCTTATTTTTATTCTCATGTTCTCATGATATAAAAATGTAATCCATAATGACAATAATCAAATACAATGTTGCTCTATTGTTTTTATGAGAGCGTGTTTATTGTGAGTGAAAACGTGGTGAAAACATTGATGGTAGGTATGTATTATTTAGAGATGACACCTTTTTACTGTTAAAATTAATGACACCAAGTTTTGTTTATCCATCCATATTAATATTATAAATGCGAAAGTAACTCTGTCTGTCTGTCTGTCACTCAATCACGCCTTAACTACTGAATCAATTTGCATGAAATTTGGTATAGAGATATTTTGATACCCGAGAAAGGACTAGGCTACTTTTTACCCCGGGACATAGGATAGGTTTTATCCTGGAAATCCCACGGTAACGGGAATTATGCGGGTTTTTCTTTGACGGCGCGGGCTAAGCCGCGGGTGGAAAGCTAGTAATCTATATAACATTATGTATTTAATTACTATATACTACTAATTAATATGTACTAATATAATTTACTAGGTAAAGTTAGTGAATATGTAACGTTGCAAGAGATTTTTAATTTTTACCTATATTACGGAAAGAAAGCTACATTATCTATAAATTTCATAGACTATTAATTTGTATTTTGCTTTTATCCCGGGCTAAAAGCAAACCACCTACCCATACCCTGGAACAGCACCTACAGGCCTAACAAGTAACAGGGCTACCTGTTTAATTTGAAAAAAAAAATATCTTTAACAATCTACACTTAGAGTCTTTATCATCACTAATTTCTTATAGATTTATTTAAATAATATATATTTATATACCATAATATATGAAATAATAATTTAAGAATTTTCTTAGTAACTACTGGTACTAAGTAGTTATGCCAGTATGTCAAAAGAGCAAAAAAATATTCCAAATTAATATTTTCATGCGAATACATGAATTTGAATTATTGAGAAAAACAAACTAACAATTGAATTTTAATGTATTAAATGCATCATAGATATACAGGGTGTCCCACTATTGGTATACTAAGCGCGAAGGGACTTGTAGTTTGGCATACACTGATCACGTAAAAAATACTTAAACAACAAAATTACGTAAAAAAATTTTTTGCTAATTTTTTCTTGAAAATCCATGTTTTCTTCTCTAGCTTCGCGCGGCCGTCATATTCCGCTTCTCTAATGTGAGCATTTTGTCTATGAAAACATAATCTTAAACGATAGCTTACGTGCTGGTGGCAAAAATGGGCGGGTTGCTTGTTAGGGGTGTACACATAGAGTTTTAAGAATTCATCTATTTGAAAAAAAATGCGTCTGGAATTTATTAAGTATTTTTTACGTACTCAGTGTGTGCAAAACTAAAACCTCCTTTGAGCTTAGTATGCCAACAGTGGGACACCCTGTATACTTTAGCCTAAATAATTGTAGGTCAATACAATCAAAAAAATTATTTTATTAATTGCGTTGTGTTTTTACGCCAAAACGATTGATACATTTTTCGTGTATATGTATAAAACAAGCAAAGAGCTTCCAATTATTGTAAAAAGTTTTTGAAGAGAGAGAAACGGCGACAGAAATTTTATAGGAACGGATGCTGCCAGTAACTGTCATTTCTTACTTCTGTGTGTCGTTGCCTTACTCTTCGGAAACGGCTTGACCGATTTTTATGAAATTTTCGATTTTAAATGTAAAATCAGTAGATCCAACGAACTGGTAGAACAATGTTTGGTCAGCTAGGAATTATATGTTACTATGTGAAGAAAAACATTAACGTTACGTGAACAGTCTGGGCAATATAGATAAATACCCGTATAATCATAACCTGGTCATTTATTACCCATCTGATACGGTATTTAAGTCATATAATAATATGACAACCGTACATTATGAGTTCAATTTGAACTTACTCTACCACAAATAAGTGCACTCATGCATGAAATACGATCTAACTGGTGTAACAGTTTTAAGAATAAATATTTAATTTAATCATGTTTTTGGATACTATCCAGGATAGTTTACCTATAAAAAAAATCCTTTCTCAATATGTTATAAACTTATGAATCAATATCGAGGCCTACAAGTTTTGGTGGTTCTAAGAAGTAACATTAAAACATGAAGGACAACTAGGACAAATAAATGAAATTTGTAGTAAGCTGTTCGAAATAAAATCAACGACATAAAAGTATGTACCTCTTTTGTCAGCATAATATTGTACTGCGTGTACTGCATGGTACCTACTGCATTATGAATAATATTTGTTTGTAAAGTATTTCTATAATATTGCATTTTAAAAATGTAGCATATTACTTTTGTTTTCAATTAGTTAATAATAATAATTAAAATAAAATGACACTCCAAAGATCTTTTTATAAAAGTAAGTATTCGATTAAAGGTGGAATAAAGCTTCATTTTAAAGCTCGTAGTGAAAGAAACTTGAAACAGTGAACGCACCCTGTTTGGACACTTATGTCATGCTTTGTCAATGTGACATGTAAATAGTCAAATAGACATTTGAACAATAACACAAATGATCGATAAATCTGGAATATGATAACCTTCCCCCTACTGTTCCTCGTCCTACTAACATGAAATCCCTTCTCTCATTAACTAGTACTCGATTTGTTTATGTTATGTCTAAATTTATTATTACTAACAAAATAAAACTATGAATATCAAGCGTCCAAATATGGTTTATAGATTTTAGATTTTATGTTATAATTTATTCAATTAGTTTACTGTTCGTCCTTTATAACAATTAAATTAACTTGGTGTTGGTAATTTTTATATATTGTGTGTGTCATTTGTTTTTTGTTGTAGATATCTGCGCTTGACTGATACATTTGAGCTTCTTATGAATCTATGAAATGTAAAACTATCCACAACGTGACATTGGCAAAATTGTGGCAACGCAGCACTGCCATTCATAAAATAAAATTGAATTGAATTGAAATTGACCGAACATTATAAATATTTATTGTCCTATTTCTGTGCAAGCCAAATTTAAAATAAGACAACATGAACAGGAAGAGGAAAACGCATTTATTTGATTTATATTGGGAAGATATCATAGTGGCCAATATTATTCCCTTTCTTTCAATACAAGAATGTTTCATATTTCGATGTGTTTCACGGACTTGTCTTCAAATTGTGGATATGTATTTCTCGAAATTGAAGTCTCTAAAATTGATGAACAAAGGCTTCTCGCCTCACACGTTCAATGTAAGTAAATTTTGAATGAAATGTAAATCTGTTGGATAAGTAATAACAACGAAATATTTACAGGTTTTCGGTACCACTTGTACGAAGTTAAAACTGCTCAATTTAAGCAGATGTGCGACGATTACAGATGCTGAGTTGATACCCATGTTACGACGTAATACTGGGCTTATAAACTTGAATCTTAGCCAGTGCAATAACCTGAGCGCTAAAAGTCTACAGCCAGTGATTTTATATTGTGATAATTTGCAAATATTAAAGCTCGCACGATGCGCTTGGCTTACGACTGGTGCAGTGGAAGCTTTGGCCCTTCACCAGAGTAAATTGGAGGATGTAGATTTAGCATATTGTATTTCAATATCTGAGAGTTGTATTCTGATATTCATTAAGAAGTTTAGGCAAATAAAGACTTTAAACTTAGAGGGTAATAAGCAAGTAACTGATAAGTGTCTATATACAATGTCCAAATATAGTAAATCGTTGAAACTCCTCAATTTGGGTGGCTGTTGTGACATAACGGACAAGGGAGTGAGGTGAGAAATATTAAATTTAATATTTTTAAGCACTCATATATATTTTTATGTTGCAAGATGATATTGCAAGTTCTTATAACCTTGTTAAACTTAAAAATTTATTTCCCTATTAACTAAATAACATAGATGTTAATTTGTTGATATTTGTTAGAAGAAAATACTAAAAACGAGTGAACAGGTATATTCTAGGTATTTCAGACGCGATCCATTTTCGGCCACATCTCAGCTTACCATCAGGCGAGATCATGGCCAAGCGCTTCCCTATTGTATGATAAACAAAAATACTATAATGGCTATTAAGCAATAACAGTAAAAGCTGAAACAATTGTATAATTGTTCACTTCTTCATATTCCAGAGCACTAGCACTCCACTTGCCACAACTAGAGGGCCTACTTGTTCGTGGCTGCACCAAAGTTACCGAGAACAGTCTCCGATTAATGAGAGACAGGGTCCACCTGGATCGGAGACCAGCTCAGGCTGTACCGTTACCTGTTTATGTGCAAATTTGAATGGTTGTGCTTATTCTAGCGTTTATGCTTAGTGTGCAGGGTTCCTTGTAATAAATTGATATTATTTTAGCCAACATGGTCGTCTATGTAGGCAATTGCCTATTAATATTTGAAAATGTTTAGTGGAAAATTTCTATAATGAATATGAGAAAATTTCTATAATGAATATGAACTTGGCAAATGGGTTCAAATTCTCGGCATATAAAATTTAATTGCTTTGAAACCTTAGAGTATATATTACAATAGTATAGAGCGAGTGTATTGCACAAATTGCCTAGTGCGGATCGTAGGCAGATGAGCTATAGATACTATATAGATGTGTGTGTGACAAATAGGGATGGGTAGGTATCAATTGCGTGTTGAACTATCGATAATTTATGTAAATAAATATGTATCATAAGTAAATTTTATGTTCAATAAGTTATTAAAGGAAAAATATATGAATAAAGTATAAATATGTAATTTTTTTATTTGTTTACCAACTGAATAAAGTTTGTTTATTCCATTTGAATATTAAATATTATATAAGAAATTTTCTTGTATTAATTATAAGTACTTTAAAAAAATATGTTTAATTGGAATATCAGAAAAACGTGAGTACTTTTTAAATAATAAAGTTAATAAAATAAAAGATCGGGTTTAGTGCTATTTCTTTAATAATAAATCAAACAATAATAATAATGTTTTAAAAATGGTAAAAAATATTAAGGAATAATCAATAATTTAAAATGATAATATAATAAATAATATTAATAATTTTTTTATTTAATTTTATCCATTCTACTATCAAAATCTTCAAAATCAATTTAGCGGTTCAGAAAATATATCGTAACATTACATACTTTACATTTACACTATAATACATTCGCATTCATAATATTAGAAAGTGTATCATACAAAACACACCACAAATTTATTTATAATACATTTTTAAAAGAGTTTTAATTTTAAAGTTAAATAAATAATTTGTTAAAATATAGTTCTTCTAGTAAACTTTATATCGAGTACAGCGTTGGTCAGGTCACATCACTACGATCACGTGACGGCAGTGAGGCGCGCGAGCGAGCCTGCGCGTGTCCGCCTCCCACCTACCCTTCACCCCCGCGATGCTAGATTTATTTTCATAAAAATAAGTATAACAATCGACTTACTGATGAAATGTGATAGTGGATTTCAATTTTGTGTATTTTCTAGTATCGTTTTTGCAAGATAGAACTGCACATTTCACCATGTTTATTCGTAAATATAAAAAAAATCCAGAGCAACGCACTTCATGAGCACTCAACCACGACTGCGAGCGCTCGCGGCGGGAGCGTCGTGTTGTTCCCACCTGTGCCTACTGTTCCCACTTGGTTGTTCGCACTCTATAGATAGTATATATACTCTAAGTTTGAAACGTTAAATAATGTTTATTTTTCCAAGTTATGATGTTTTGTTTTCTTAAAATTATCCTTATTTGTCGAAATGATTGATGAGTTGTGTCAAGTTAAATTTTATTATCGTAATTAGCGTTGCAATTGCGTATTTTACTTTTTTGTGTTTTGTACAAGAAATAACAAGTCTTAACAGCTATAAATAATATATTTAAGGAACCCTTTTTTGCCCTCACAAGCTGCTTGGCTTCATGCAGGAGCTTGGGTGGTTTCAATTTTAGCTGGTTTCCCCCACCTCCCTCTCACGCAAAATAGGCGCTTGACGTCGAGTTGCGGAGAAATGCCCTATATTATTATGGAACCCTTGCAATGTGAGATGATATTATAATAGTATTGTGGATATAAGATAAAGTTTCTGTAACTTTAGTTTTTTTTTTTTTTTTACATAATTATTTTTCATCTCCTTTGAGGAGCTAAAAATATTTTTTTAACCTACCTACCACCTCCAAAAAGGAGGAGGTTCTAAATTCGCCCAGATATTTTTTTACATAAAAAAAAAATGATGTCATTGTAATTTTTATTTCTATTATTGTAAAAACTAAAAGTGAAAAGCATCCCTATGTCTTGAAGATATTTTGCATTACAATTACAACTAGATTTTTTATCTGTTTAATATAGGTAGGTACATTTTAGACAGATTATTATAGATATGTTAAGTTTCTCTTATACATGGAAATATATATGTTTCTGCTCTATGTGGTGTTTTGTTTTTATAATTTTCAAGAAATTAATCATCTTCTTGCCATAGAAAAGTAATTAAATATCGGAGAATGTTACTAGTAAATGAAATAGTTTATTTTATAATAAATAAATAGTTTGAGTACATTACACCAAATATCATAGAATGTTGACCTTACCAAGACCTTACCCATAAAAAAATATTTATCTGTTTTGTGTATTAAGTGTTGATTTTATTGAATAATATGTTGTTTTGTATTCATTTAGTTTCAAGTAGCTTTTCCGCCTGTTAGTTTTTATAACGATTTAGGAAGGATTTAGGCTTGAGATCTCAACTTTGTATATGTACATAGTATAATTATGAAGACAATATTTTTATTATATTAAATAGCAAATAAATTGTGAAATAAATATATGGTATGGACTCTTTTGTTTTATTTAATCATCGTTTAGTATACTGTATTTGACCGCCTCCTTGGTACAGTGGTTGACGCGTGAGCGTAGCACCGAGGGGTCCTGGGTTCGATTCCCGGTGGAGACGAAGAAAAAAAAAATGTCTCGGTCTGGCAGGACACAGAAGGCTGATCTCCTACTTGTCCCTAAATAAAAATCGATCAGTGAAACAGATGTATAATGCATCTGCCCCTTACCCCACTAGGGGAAATGGGACTTCACTTTTTTTTTTAGTATACTGTGAGTATACTTCTCTATCTGTACACGTAGGTACAAAAGTAAATTTTATGAAATTATGCCAAAGTAAAAACTAGTTCAATGTAAATTTCCATGTCCTACAAAAGCAGATTAAGCTAGTGAAAGATTTTTTTTATCTGGAGATAGGAGGCTCGACTTTATGTGAAAATGAAACATCTCATTCTCATGGGCATGCATTTCCTTTGACTAGACGGCATGATATCTGTATAGCCTTAGTCGATGATAAATGGGCTATCTAACACCGAAATAATTTTTCAAATCGGTGAGATTAGCGCGTTCAAACTCTTCAGCTTTATAATATTAAGTATAGATTATTCTATGCCATTGTTATGTATAACAAACAAGAAACAAGCATACAGGCTGGGGGTAAATGTGTCTAAATTCTATACCAAATGCACGCGGCTGTAGTTCCGCGGCAGATTTCTTTTTTATGTTCCAACATTTTCGTCGAACTGTCTGGCAGGAATTCAGAAGCGCAATTTTCTGGGTTTATTCATTTTCCGGACACGGTCCTGGAATAGTGAGTATCAAACCTTATTTCAGTTCTGTACTATAATGCGTGTACTAGTAAATAAGTTGTCGCTGAACTTGCCAAGTTAGTCTGCAGTTTTGATTAAAGTAATCATTTCAAATTTAAAAACATGCTATGAAAAAAATGTTCTGCTTTTGAAACTTTACGGCGTGTAAAAGTAGTCGCGTCTTCAGTCACAACTTGTAACATTGAAACACATAGGCATGAGTTTTGTTGTAGGTATGAAATAAAACTGCACAAATTTTCACAAAATTATATTTTGTGTGATAACACCTGCTACAAGGTCTTATTGTTATTGTATTTACAATATTCTTTATTCTACACATTAGTAACAAATAACATTTATAACGTAAGGAGCAGATCTTACAAATAATTTACTGTAGGGAGGCCTCGTCTCGCGACGACGCAACTAATCGTAACTTAAAATTTAATTACCGCGATTGTTAATAACATTTGGCAATAAATAACTAGGATAACACGAAAAATAACCCTTAAACGTAAAGCGTAAAAGAAATTAGCTTGTTAAAACTTATATTAAAAAAATATAAAATTAATCTTTAGGCCCGTTTCATATGAAATGGCTCACCAATCGTACTCGCTAACGTGAACTAATACTATCACATGGATAAAATTAAAAATTATTATACAAATACACTAGCGTCATTGATCCTATGAATACAGCCTTGTGTTAAGTAAAGCGGTCCATTTACAATATCTTACACTGGAATTAAGCATAGTTTGGGACGAGAAAGAGGCACTTTTATGAACAGATCAGACGGACCTATGGTAATATTATTACTATACGCGGACTGTACAGATTATGTATGTATATTACATCTCAATGGAAAAACAAAACAGCATATACACATAAAACATAAGCATTTTAAACAAATTTTTACATAAAACGGTACAATTTCCGAATCGATTGCACGCAACTCTCATTAAAACACTTAATACTTATGATTTCTTTGGGAGTTATAAAATATTACTTACATGATTTAAACAAGCCCCGATATATTACTGTCCGATCAAAAGATTATCACAGTTCATGTGCCGATATCTAAACTGTAAACGGATAAAAATTGCAATTGTTTCCACACTTTATTGCACTATACAATTATTATGCTACATTTCATTGACCGTACAAATACAAAATAAGTCTTTAAATACATTTTTATTCAGTAATTTTGTACTTTTCTCAACATTTCGTCAGTTTCCTCAGAGAGAATCTACATACACATTATTTTTACTAACATTGGTGCGAGTTGGGATGGGGCCAAATTGTAGTGATCAATCCATAACAAAAACCTAAGCAAGTTGCCCAAAATTAATATAACATTACACTACAGTAAATTGATAAAATTATTATTAAACATAATAAATAAACAGAATACATAGTTACAATTACGATTAAAAAACATTTGGACGAAATTCGGAAGCATGTCATGACAAAATCATGCTCGTGTTATCAGCAATTTGCCCCACCCCTTACACATACGCCCTCAAACAAAAAGCTGCCTCTCCCAACTGAAACACTGACAAGGCAACTCAAGTGGTGTTACGTTTCCATATTTACACTAACATTATTTGTACTATAACTTAACACTCGTAGTCAATCAGTTCCCGCATGAGTATTCACAACGCAGTTTAATTTCGCGAAACCGTCCAAAACAAACGTCCAATACAACGTCCTTAGCACTGGTACACAGTTTAATCACTATTTCTGCACTCTCACTGCACTATCACTTGCGGCACTGTGTCTTCGGTCGAGGCTACCGACGCATTGTGGAATTTAAAGTTTGCATGGTCAGAGGTGGTGGAGGGTTGATGTATCCCGCATAGGCATACACATTAGGTTGCTGTGCCCTTGGATCTGGCGCTGGGTACTGTACAGTTGGTTGTACGTTCATCATCTGCACGGGCAGGTTGTTGAACTGCTGCTGTGGGGGCACTCGGTAGCCGTTCAAACTGTATTGATTGAGGAGGTGCGTGTTCAGGTTCGGCGACATGCGCGAGCCGGGCCCCATCGGCACGTGTTGGATTTGGCTGAGGTTGCCTGCAAGTATTGAAACATATTATTATTGCAAAGAATGAAGAATAGACTCCTACTAATCAGATTAACTCAAGTAGACATTTCCCATCAGTCTGGATGGAGGTCAAAAGTATAAAAATTCATTAGGCCATTTTACTAACAACTATATGGATATCAAATTTATCTGAGATAAAATAAATAAATAAGAATAAATAACAACAAAGACGCAAAAATGATTCATCACATAAATGCAGATAATTAATTATAATATTTCAAACAAATTTACATATACTTTTTTCGCATATTATGACAACAACAAAGGAAAATTACTAAAATTTCAAATTTTCCATCTGCATTTTGTCTATTGAAAGATTAAAATATAAACAAAAAGACAATTCATACATAACAATTTTTTTGTGCTTCCATTTTTTAACTCACATAAACTGTACTCTGTCAAACTCAAATGAATTGTCTCACATATATCCTACTAATATTATAAATACGAAAGTTTGTATGCATGTTTTTGCTTTTTGTTTGTTGCTCCTTCAAGAAAAAAACTTTTGAACCGATTTTCGTGAAATTTGGCACTCATAGAGGTTAACTTAGATTAACACATAGGAAAGTTTTTAGGACGGCAACGGGAACTACGCGGGTTTTCCTCTGATTGCGGGCAAAGCCGCGGGCGAAAAGCTAGTAACTCATAACGTGACAATTATAAAAAAACAAAATAAATAAAAAGGCATACTCACTGGTAGCGTTTCTTGTGTTCCTCGGCGAGTCGAGTTGGTTATGCGCCGGCGCATAGTACTTCGGCGCGTGGTAGTGGCCACTGGGAGGCGTGCCGGCTTGCTGTCCATACTGGAAGATGAGAATAAAAACATTTTTGTTAATTTACTGTACATCTATCTATCTATCCTATCCTATCCTATATATTATAAAGCTACTCTGATTAGAAAAATTCTTTCAGTTTTTGAATTCTTTAGCCCATTTATCGAGGAAAGCTATTAATAGGCTATATATTAACGCTAAGACCAACAGGAGCGGAGCAATGCGGGTAAAACTGCAGAGCACAGCTAGTATAATCTATACTTATATTATAAAGCTGAAGAGTTTGTTTGAACACGCTAATTTCAACTACCGGTCCGATTTGAAAAATTCTTTCGTTGTTAGATTGCCCATTTATCGAGGAAGGCTATAGGCTATATATCATCACGCTAAGACCAACAGGAGCGGAGCAATGCGGGTAAAACTGCAGAGCACAGCAAGTATAATCTATACTAATACAGTAGAACCCCGTTAAGTCGAACCTCGATAAGTCAAAAACCTCCAAATCTCGAAAAAATGTTTTGTTCCCTTCCCTTCAAACACCAAAACCTCCATTTCTTGAAATCTTGACCCTCTGTTAGTCGAAATAATCACAGAGTCCCTCCAAGCCATTTTGGTACATATTTTCACTCTATAACTCGAAAAATTAAATTTGACCTCTGTATGTCGAACATAGCAACGTTTTATTTTAAAACCTTTACAACTTGATCATTAGGAATTTATTACCTCTATTGTTCGAACAAAAATAAGTTACCGACTTTAAGAACTTGCCGACAATAAATTCAAAATTTATAAGAATAAACCTCAAACTCTTTATGTCGAATCAAAATCCGCCTAAGTCGAAATCCTCCATAAGTTGAAAACTCTATAACTCGAATTTTTTGGCGTCTCCCTTGGTATTCGACTTATAGAGGTTCTACTGTATTATAAAGCTGAAGAGTTTGTTTGAACACGCTAATTTCAACTACCAGTCCGATTTGAAAAATTCTTTCGTTGTTAGATTGCCCATTTATCGAGGAAGGCTATAGGCTATATATCATCACGCTAAGACCAACAGGAGCGGAGCAATGCGGGTAAAACTGCAGAGCACAGCAAGTATAATCTATACTAATATTATAAAGCTGAAGAGTTTGTTTGAACACGCTAATTTCAACTACCGGTCCGATTTGAAAAATTCTTTCGTTGTTAGATTGCCCATTTATCGAGGAAGGCTATAGGCTATATATCATCACGCTAAGACCAACAGGAGCGGATCAATGCGGGTAAAACCGCAGAGCACAGCTAGTTATAATTGGAACAAAGTTCCTTATCGCGCGTTGTGAAAGGGGTAAAGGGCTAGACGGAAATTTTTTTTACGAAATTTTTGCTAGAGTTGTAAGCCGTGCGCCGTGCGCGTGGTTCTCTGTCTGTCTCTCTCTAACTAAACACTTCGTTCCATCCGGATGTCCCTTGACATCGCTCAAGTTTTTTATTTATATTATACTAGCGGTCCGCCCCGGCTCCGCCCGTGGTACATATTCACGTTTTCTCTACATATTCTCTACATAAGAACCATCCTCGAACTTCAAGGAATATTATAAAAAAAGAATTAACAAAATCGGTTAAGCCGTTCTCAAGTTATGCGCTTACCAACACATTTTGGGATTCATTTTTATATTATAAGACTAGTGGTCCGCCCCGGCTTCGCCCGCGGTACATGTTTACGTTTTCTCTCCATAAGAACCATCCTCGTACTTCAAGAAATATTATAAAAAAAGAATCAACGAAATCGGTTCAGCCGTTCTCGAGTTATGCGCTTACCAACACATTTTGGGATTTATTTTTATATTATAAGATTACACAGCTCAACAAAAAAACAATTTTTTGTTGTTGCCCTTGATATTTCTACAGATTTATATAATTCAACTACCCAGTTTGCGAATGTAATCATTAAAATTATTCAATTGGCTCTAGTTTTTTTTTTTTTTTAAGTGGATTTTCATATGTTTAATTTTCTTACGGCTCTTTAGAATACGGGTTACTAACAAGTGTTGATTTTTTTTGGTGAATTACGTTTTCTACACATTTCTTCGCTCAGACATAACCCTATTCTATAAAACTGACTGTAGAATATGAGGATAATTAATAGTTTCTCCAAAAAAATCATTTTTATGAACAACAATTGTTCGGTTTGTATTGAGTTTAAGAAACCGAGTAGCACAATGGTCAGCAAAGTGGATACACCAAATTCCCTTGATGTTTTTATTAATGGGATTAAACAAAGCAAATGCATTGGGAATAATTATTAAAAATGGGAATTAAGGCCTTTGAGGGAATCTAGAAGTATAAGAAGAAGGCCCGACGGCCCTACAGGACCGGCGTGTCGAAAATTGATAAAAGATGAAAAATTAACAAAATTAACAACTTATGCTGAATGTGAATTATGGAGAGGCATAGTATTGGTAAATTTAATGTAAATTTAAAGCACCAAACCATATAGAAATTGCGCAACAGATGTTGAAAAACTCAATATTTTATGAGCGATGATACGAACATAAAGCTACACTTTCCCCACAGTCTCCTGGATATATTTTCAGTAAATCTGGGAAATTTCTGTAAGAAACAGGAAGAACGCATCCAAAAATAACCAAAATTATGGAATAAAGTTATCAAGGTACATGGGATCGTCAACTGATGGCAGGTTGCTGATGGTCCTTAAGAAACGATTGTCCCCAAAATAACTATAGAAGAGAAGCTTATAAAATATATTTTCTAGTACTATTTCATAAGTTTTAATGATTTTTCTCTATTTTTATGTCCATTTTAATGAATCAAAAACTAAAACAAAACAACAAGTAAAACTTTGTAATAAATAAATGATGTTAAACAAATAAACCCTTTTATTCCATACTGCGTTTTAGAGTCTAATAAGAAAATAAGGATTTAAAAAAAACTAGAGCCAATCTACCAAAACCATTAATAGTTTTATATATAACATGCATTAAATTATTCGAAACCACTTTCATATCCCGGGCAACAAAATCATTGTTGACCAGTGTTATATAACCTGCGCGGGCGGCGTGTGCGGCGGGTGCTGCGGCGCGTCGGCCATCTGCTGCAGCTTGGCGAGCGAGCACGACGGCGCCCAGCCCGCGTGGTACTGCTGCTGCTGCTGGAACCCGAGGTAGCCGCCCTGGTACCCGCCCCCACCGCCACTCGTCGTCGACTGCATCACGCCTATAGAGCAAAAAACTCAAACATTTATTCAAGGGAATAGACATCTTCTAGAAGCACTTTCGAATCGTGATAACAAAGTTCGTAATTACTATGACATAATTTTCCACCAACTGTGGGAACCGTTAAAATTATGTGAAAAATTACACAACTGTGGAAAACGGTAAAATTATGTGGAAAATTACGACACGAAAAAGGGTACAATTAAGAGGAAGAATGAAATGTTGAACATTGTACAATATAGATGGAAAATTGTGATATACGTAAATTAAACCGCAGCCCGTGCTTGATTTAATCACAACTGTGGAATTAGGTACAGTTAATTGGAGAATTGCGATATGCAGACCGAAAGATGTGAAAAACAAAAAAATTTAACAGAGCATAATGAATAAATCGCGTTTAAAATCCGTAAAAAAGTATTTAATTTCTAAATATTTTTAATTTGTTTATTATTTTCCCAAACAATATACAAATTAAAAATAATAGTAAGTAAGAATCTTACCATGCGGCTGGTGTGCGGGTGGCGTTGCACGATGTCTCGCGGGCGGCGTTGCCGCGCTGCGCATCGCTTTGCTCTCCGTGTTGCCGCTGGCTGAGCTGTTCCTATAAACGTTAATAAGTCATAAAAAGGTCAGTCGAAAAAGTAGTAGTGCTTTCAGGATATGCATATTGAAATAAATATTTAATATACTTAAGTTACTTTGTCTGAAATCTGTGAAATAGCATAAACAAACAAAAAATTAAAATTTTTTATAGTCTACAGTTTTCTTTTTAAGTCTATGCTAAAACGCAACTTCATCATAACACCAATAAAATGTATCAACTTACCTATTCCTATTATTGATCTTCTGTTGTTTCGGCGGCTGGTTGGGCTGGCTCATGATCGACGGTATGTGTATCGACGAGTGCGGGTACTGCGGGCTTGGAGCCGGGTGCATGTGCATCATGGAGCATGGTGACGCTAGATCTGAGCCTATACTGGTCGGAGACTCCAATCCAAGCTGACTAACATCTAGCTCACAAGCCGGGTACTGCACTGAATGCACCGAGTTACTCGTAGAGTCTGGTGTATACACCCCCATAGACTGTAACGCTGGACTAACAGACTCGCACATCTCTTCTTTACTATTCTCTTTCGGAGACTCTTCTTTCTTCGAATGCTGGCGAGACTTCTTCTCGATTTCCTTCTCCTGTACGCAAGGTCCGTTCTGGTACGACTTGCAGCCCGGCGAAGTTAACACCTGCGGGCTCTGTTGCCGGTACTCCGCGCAACTCGTCGCCACTTCGGGCTGCTTGTTCACTTGCCGCTGCATCATTTGCTTCATTTGAGCTTCGTTGTGCGACTGCGACTTCTTCGGCTCGCATTGCGTCTGACAACCGGTCGTGATTTTCGACTGTTTCGTCGGCTTGCATTCGTTCTTTTGACTGCATTCAGAAGCTTTGGATGTTGGAGCTTTAGCCTCCTTATAGTGCGAAAGCTGCGTCGTATAAATGCTGCTAGAGAGCGCACTGTACGCGATATTGTGAAAATCTTTCTGGTTGAACTTTTGCGGCGACTTCTGCATTTGATCTAAATGCGGCAAGTTGAAACCTTGGAATTTGTCGAGGTAGGTTTTGTCGTTGTTCTTCATGTCAAGAAATCTGTTGTGATCCCACGTGCTCTGCAACCTCGTGGGATCCCACGGTGGCCATTGTGGATATTGAGCGTGTGTTGTATGGTAGTTGGGGATTTGATTCATCGTATAATCCGCCTTTGGAACGAGTTCAT
This sequence comes from Colias croceus, assembly GCF_905220415.1. Classification (NCBI taxonomy): domain Eukaryota; kingdom Metazoa; phylum Arthropoda; class Insecta; order Lepidoptera; family Pieridae; genus Colias; species Colias croceus. The sequence goes on along the minus strand of NC_059551.1, from coordinate 1,095,199 downwards.
TGTCATATTTAAATTTCGGCAACATTTTGTTTAAATCATTTTGATCCGCTTTTAATAGCTGCGAGCTGCAAGTCTTGTCATGTTTAGCGGATACGTTTTTTGTCTCGCATTTTGTGGTGTTAGATTTTTCCTTCTTAAAAAAATCTTGCTTCTTCGGCGCCTCACTAGATTTAGTATCCGATTTGCTCGTGACCGTGACGGAGTTTATCACGTTTATTGGCACAGACGTCTCTGGCTTCCTTGCGTTTGCACTTTGGTCTGGAAAAAACATCTTCGGCTCCGGAGTGCTTCTTGGCGTATCATTTTTAGACGGTTTTTTATCAGTTTTCTCTAATTTACTGTGCGCAGAGTTGACCCTAACGTCCCGAAGTTTACTTTTCTCTCTTGGCCTTTGGTTGGGATCGTTCTTATCTTGCGAACTTGTTTGTATTATGTTCATAGACCCACTTAACGCAGTTTGTAGCGAGTTATTTGCAAACGTATGATCCAAATCAGTTCTTTCCAAGCCCATATTGACAGCGGCATTAGCGCTTTGACATCGTGGTAAAAAATTAATATCAGTCACGTTTGGGACTTTTGGTATTGATACAGGATTGACTACGGGCGATGATATAGGATGTGGAACTTCGAGTTTCGTCGTAGTTTTGCTTATAACGGGTGTTGAGTCCGGCATACTTGTCATGACTCTATTTTGTTCACTAGTTTTAATGAGAACTTTGTCAGTTTGAACACCTTGCGATTCCTTAGTTACTGGCGGTCTATGATTCATATAAGAATGCTGCATCGAATTAATAGGTTGGATTGTCATAGAATTACTCATAGATGTTTGATAATTTTGCATGTTGGTCTCAATTATACTCCTGGATACGACGATCTCATCTTTACGAGTATTTAATGTATCATTTCGAAACGTTATCTCACTTTCTTGGCTGGTAATCGGATTATGCAATTTACTTGTAATGTCTATGAATGAATCTGTTTTTGGTGGGTCTGGCCGTTTCATACTTATAACATCTCTGTGTGGATCTAAACTTTGAATGATAGACTCAATTTTGTTGGGTGACTTTTTCTCTGTGTTTTTTGTGTCATCCATATTCTGATGTATAACTGTCTCTTTTCGCATTTCAAACCTTTTCTGTTCAGAAACAATATCGGCATTCATTTTTTCTGGTGACTTCTTCGCTTTTGGCGATTCACTTATGACGGTTTTATCGTTTTTCTTAGGGGAAATGCCTGTTTGAGGTGAATTAGGATTATCTGACTCTCCTTCCACAACTATAGTTTCTATTTGATGTATTTTTGCAACATTTGGTACAATAAGGTCCATAGATGATTTATTCCTGCTTATATCTTCAGGTCCTTTTGCATCTAAAACTATGTGCGCATTTTCCGTAGTGACTACGGGCATAACTTTTGAAGGACTTTCATTTTCTTGTATTTCCTTTGGCTTTGACTCACTATTTTGAACTGGTATTATATCATTTGCTTTAGGAGATGGAAGTGGACAACTTTGGCTATTATTGTCATCCGATTCTGAAATGATGATTGTGTCCTTATCATCTAGAACTGTTTTCGCTGGTGATTTTATTTCTCCATTCCTGGTCAATTCTTTCTCTTTTGGTTCAGGTTCACTGGCTTTGTTTTCGCTTTCATCAGCATTCACATTAAGGTTTTCCAGATTTTGTAGAGGAGTTTCACGGTCGCATTTATTATCTGTTGTTTCATTGATAACTTGATCTTTTTCTGCGATCGATTTTGGTGAATCCATGTGAATGCTATCAAGTTCCATATCACTGGTGTGGTTATCCGTACTGTTTTCCTCGATGGGTCTTGGCGTAGCGGGTTTACTTGCGACGCTCTTCCTATCCTCTCCTTCCTCAACATCCATTTCATCGTCCGCCTCACCTGAAGAGTCTTCCGAACTCTCTTCCGAATTCTTAGCTTTCTCTTCAACTTTTTCATCATTGACCTGAACTGCAGTTTCTTTTTCAGGCACTGGTTCATCCTTATGATCAATATCATTCGATTTACAAGTATCTTCATCGAGTTTAGTTTTCTTTGCGACTGGCGAGTCGCTTCTTCTTTTGGCCTTGTTCATTCGTTGCCGCTTAGTTTGTCTTCCGCGCCACGCAAGTTTTCTCTTACTCTTTACTTTGCTAGCCGGAGTTACTCGCGTTTCCAAACTCTCCTGACTATCTTGACTGTCTGAAGCATACGCATCTTTACCACTCTGTACATTATTTTCAACAATTTCATTAGCTTCATTCTGTAAGACTCGCGATGATCGACGCGCCACGCTCTTACTTCTCGGCCTTCTGACAACTTCGTCTTTCTTTTCTTCTTCAACTGTTTCCGATATTTTTCTGTTACTGTCACGTTTCCGTTTTCTTGTACCGTCACTAATTGTTGGCGTAGTTTGATACGTACTCTCGCTGTACTTGAGCGGCCTCGTTCTTCTTCTACCTGAAGATGTGACTTCTACTTGACTATCGGGTGCCTTTTCCGTGTTATTAACTGCACTATCAGCTTTAGATGGCATTTCAGGCTCTGTTTCAGTATGTTCACTCTCTGTTTTCAAATCACCTTCATCGTTTTCTGTTTCTTGGTCACCTGAGTTCTCTTCCGGTGATCTGAAGGGATTCACTGTTGGTGCTAGTAGTGGAGTCCACCTTAGACATTCAGGATCAATTTCCAGTCGTGGTTTAGCTCTTAGCTTTTTCATGTGATTATCGACCCTATTCCAATCGACGCAAATGCCTAATTTGACAGTATCATCACTTGGAACATATCTTACAAAACCAAGCAGCTGAAATGTGATAGCTATATCATTCATATGCATTCCCGTTGTCAAGGCAATGTCTTCAAATGTGAATGGCTTATCTCTATATTCATCAAGGAATTCCAGAATAACAGATTTCCAATAGGCGTGATACGATACTCTGCCTAAATCAGATAAAGGTTTTTCTGGAGTTCCTGGCTGACCTTCTTCCTTCGAAAGTAAATAACCTGTGAAAGAAATATCGCAATTAATACACGTCCCATAAAATTATACGCAAAAACAAATAACATTTCAGAATTAATAAAGAAAAATAATTTCACCACTCACTAAAATGTATCAAGAATCGTCCAAAGCCCTGTCTCTGATACTGCGGCATCGTCATTATGCACGACACGTTATATTTTTGCTGGCAATGTTTCTCCTTTGAAAAGTATCCAACTAGATGACATCCTTTGCTGTCATTTTTCGTCAACACATAGAAAAGGAAGGGTTCGACATCGTAATACAGCGTTTTGTGGTCAAGGAACAATTTCGCCAAGAGGCAGAGGTTCTGGCAATAGCTCTTATTGGCATTTCCGTCCACTTCGAAGACGGAAATATCTCCACGTCGGTATATCTCCGTGGCTGGAGGATGTCTCCAGAGGCACTTATCAAGATGCCGCACTAACACTGCGCGGCTTTTCGCGTATTTAAGGCAAAACTCGCAAAGGAACAGCTTCGGTAATCTGCAAGAGGATTTTTTTTTTTTTGTTATACTTTAAGAAAAAATGTTACACAATTAAACCTAAGTTATTACTCCTGCATTGTGTTAGCTGTTTATTATCTTGTTGTATTACAATTTAAATCTTCATACAATAATAATTAATGTCTAGTCTAACAAAAAAATCACGAAGATATTTTATTCAATTCAGTTTGACTTCTCATTTCAAAATATTATTTACCTACTACATAATATACACATGACCCACCTCGCATACTCCTGCGGGAACGGGCTCGAGTACCACGTCTCGATCTCCCACTGGCCAAACTCGATAGCCGAGGGGCACCTTGCCCCCGAACTTGCCCCTGCCCCTGAACTTGCCCCCACCCCTGCCCCCGAAGTCTCCTCCCCACCACCCGCTGTTCGAGCAGCTGCAAATAATTCTGCATCCGCTTCTGTTACGCCGGGAGGGAGACGCTTCCCTTCTGTAAAATTATTTTACTTTTTTATGGTCGGTCTTTAAAAGTACAAGTTTTGATACAAAAAGCTTTGATCATTAATAACAACTAGATACACAAGCAAAGACAACGTAAATCGTAATCACCAAAAAAAAAAAATAGTAAAGTTTTGGGTGCATTGTAAATTCGACAATATTTCATTTGACTTATGTTGAATTTATTTTTTGTATATTGACCAGCATTTTTACGCTAAACTAGCGTTAAAATTATCGTTTTGGTTCATTTTGTCAATATACAATAATGTTAATAAGCTTTATTTGCTTTAAAGTTTGATTCTTTGGATATAGGTACATATTTTAGGACAGTTTCAATTTCGTTTTTGTTTAGGATTGTGTATCTAGTTGTATTTAAAGATCAAAGACAGGAAGGGTTACATAAGAAAAAAATTACTTTATTTTTTTATATGTTCAAGTAGGTACAAAGTAGTTATTGATATCATAACATCTTTTAAATATCCATGAATATGTGGCTCATGATTTTTAATGAGGATATATTTTGTTACATAAGGTTGTGAATATGAATGATGAGATGTTTATGCAAATATTTAAGATAACAAATTCTTAGAGGAAACATGAAAAAGCCTGACAATAATGTCTGAAAATAAACTGAATAGATTGTGACAACCTAACTGAACATAAAATATACATGCAGTTATTTCCACACACAAATAAAAAACATAAAATAAATAATAAATCACACACAGTAACAATATAAAGACGCGCGAGCGAAAGTGCATGTGTGGATACTGCCGAAGTGACACGTCCGAACAGAGAAAACGTACAAACTCACCGTCCGAACAGGGAATAAAAATAAAAGCGCAATTTACGTTAAACACCGTTGCATTGGATCGTATCGCGACTGAAGCCCGACTCGCACGCGGCCGACTGCGAGACATCCATACTAGAACCGAGACGGGTCCATTGATATAGCGACCGTGACAACATATTGAAACAGAATCAGAGCGCCGCGCGTTCGCCGCTAAAGGGGCGTATATCAATGGAGGGATCGAGATCTCGCAATCGCGTCGCGCCGGCGGCCAACAATCAGAGCGAGACGGTCAGATCCACCGAACACTTTCACCGCGCCGCGAACCGATCTTACCCGTCTGATTGGTGGCCGCCAGCGCTAGGCCGCGCAATAGTTTGGCGTCCTCCGGCGCGCGCCCGCCGCCCGCGCGCTTGCCCGCCGCCAGGCTGCGCACCAGCGCGCTCGCGCTCAACCGCACCGCGCCCCGCTCCCTCTCCCTCTCCTCCTCCATCTCCCTCCCGCCCTCCTGTTCACCCTCCTGCTCCACATCCCTCTCGCCCTCCACCTCGCATTTCTCTTTCTTTAGTGACGCTTGGTACCTCCGAAACGTACTCCGCGTCTCCTTCAACACCTGCCTGTCTTCCGCCTCCGGGCTCTCTTCGCGTTTCGGAGGCCGGGATCTGTGCCGCGATTGCGATCTAGACGCAGTCCGCACCGAATAGAATTCAGACAGGCCGTCGAATAGCGTCGAGAGCAGTCTATCGCTGCATCTGCTGCGTCTCCTTTGCCGTATCTCTGCTAAATTGGGTCTCGAAGCCCGCGAGCTCGGGCGGGGGGAGCTCGGTCGGGGAGGGCTCGGTCGGGGCGGCTCCTCCTTCTCTTGCAGGAGCGGCTGCTTCTGCGCTTCGGCCGCGAAGCCCCAGACGGCGGCGGGCTCGGTGGCGAGCCGCTCGAACAGCGTGGGCGCGGGCGGGGACGGCTCGGGCTCCGGCGAGCGGTCGGAGCCGCGCTGGGAGGGCGAGCGGCGCAGGCGCAGCTCGAGGCGCTGCACGCGGGTGACGCGCACGCCGCCCCACTGGTTGTCCTCCCAGCTCTCCCACTCGCTGGACGACTCGCGCCGGCGCCGCTTGACGAGGTTGAACGCGGAGAATCTGAAGAACTTTTGTTTCTCCTTGGACATTCTCTGTTCGGACGGGAGGCGGTATGGGGAGGCATTACCGTCGGACGGCTCGTCGTCGGAGTCGGCCCGCCGCGCCGCCGCTTTTGGTTTCCGTTTCTTGGGTGTCCCACTCATTGTCATCCTGAAAATGATAAAGTAAACCATACTGTGATAGCGACATGTTTAACAAATAAAAAAGTGTATATAAAAATAACCATTTTTTAACAGAAATAATATTTGTAATGTGTATATAAACTTAAAAAATAATAGCAAAAATGAAGTATTTACTACAAACTAGAATAACCAGATGCAAAATATATGCTGTTAGATTCAAGTACATCATTAAACATGTACTTCAATTTTACTGAACAACAAAATCGTAACAAGGTCTAGTCTTAATAATTTTATTCATTCAACCAACATTTAAAAAAAAAACTAAATATTCTTCTCAAACATACTTTAAAAACACAAAACACCTATATTCATAAGTAGAACAACACAAATCCATATTCATAACTGTACCAAATACTTAATCATTTACTTCATTTTTGATAAACAAACAGTTTAAATAAATTAATTATGCTCCCATACCTAGGCCTAGTCGCGCAGGTCTCGCAGGTGAAGGGCGGCGGCGCGCAGCGCGGGTGCGCGACGCTGCTGCACGCCGAGCAGCGCGCCGCCCACTCGCCGCGCGCGCCGCACAATGCGCACCGCGCGCACTCGCCGCAGCACCACCGGCCGCTCTACGCACACAATATCGTTAAACTAGCTGACCTACACATTTATTTTTTACTACATAGTTGAATTACGCAACTTTGTTGTTGTTGTTGAGTTGCAAAATTAATTAATTATTATCTATGTAAAACATTTTTAAAAATTGTACGCCACATGGCAGATGACAGCGGATCACTCCATATGTAATAACCTTTAAAACCTGTGAAGAACAACAGTGTGAACAAGTGTGTGTTGTGTGTGTCATTTGAATTTGATTTATTATATCACAATGTGCAGTTTTAGCCCAACAATTAAACATCAAGGTTTGACATTACGGCGATTATGAATAGGCTACACTACAGTGATTGGTTCTACTCGCCCATCCCTGCCCATCGTGAAGAGGGCCAATGCGCCCAAAGACAATGATGTTTTACTAGATGATATAGTTGTCATTTCAATTTTGAGGGCAGATGACTACATCTTCATCAAAATTATATATACATAATGCAGAGAAAACAAATAAAACTATTTATTAACTATCCTATCTACCCTGTTTGTCAACAAATAATATAAAATCTTACTTGAATACCTCTCTATCTTAAGAAATGCATGTTCTTAGCAGTTTTAGAGATGTAAGCATATTTTATTATAGCAGGAAGAGACTTTGTTTTATGTAGTGATTTTATTTCATGATTAAAGCAGCATTGTTTTAGTATGCATGTAATCTAAGAAAACAATTATGTAAATAATTGCATTACATTTTCCTGCACTGTGTATCGGAAATTGTATATATAAATCGTTTGATTACATAGATTTTAATTGTTGTTAATAATAAACATAACACATACATTCGTAAATCATGCTTTCCTTCATGCATTTGATGGCAATAACAATAAAGTTTAATTAATCAAATGAGGGAAACACAAATGATTTCTAAAAATATATGATTAATTTAATGATCTTAAATATTTTATGTTATTGTATTATAAGTAAATACAAAAACTTCTAACAAGAACAGCATTTAATTTTATTTTATTTTAAATAAACTTTTTATATACAGAAGAATCAAGCAACAAGGGTCTTAGAGACTTAGTAATAAGTATCTGGGTGTTCAATTTAACAATTAATATTTGTTGTAATGCCTCAGCCCCCGGAATCACAGACACAATATAAAATCTATTTTGTCGTGGTCTCATTGGGCCGCTCGGTGGTCAATGGGTTAAAAACTAACATTTAATTTTTTATACAAAAATAATCCATTCAATTATTTATTTTAAGGCATATTAAAGTGAACAAAGTTTAAATTAAAAACCTGTTCTATTTAATTAGCATTTATGTTTTTCAATTTCTGATTCGGTTTATGTCTGTTTTATTGTTACATAAAAAATGTTTCAAAATACTTTTAATAAATGGTGCAATATTTATTTTTGTTATTTTATTCAACGGAGCTATACATTATATGACATTCAAATATGAATTTGTAAATAAATGTTTAATCTTAATAGTGAAATAAAATTATAAAACGTACCTTAATAGTATTTAGGTTGACATATTCCAATAAATTCAAACAAGTAGGGTGCGCATAGGACTTGCACTGGGTGCAGCAGATCAACGCCTCCGCAGAACCCAGGCGATTCCTAGCATCGGTCCCTAGACACTCCGCACACACAGGCACTCCTCCAATTTGCTTCTGAAATATTGTATTGTTCTTTTTAATGCTACAATATTATATTGTTCTTGTTTTAATATTGTATACTCTTTTATCAAATTACTAACTCCATAAAAGACAAAGTGGATATTGATTGTTTACATTTAATGGAAGTTACAGTAAACAAATAAAATAAAATTAACTTGGGAATCTTTATGAAACAAAAACATGTGGATTTTTTGTTTATTAAAATAAAAAGCAAGTGTAACTTATCAAAAAAATTATGAAAACAAAAATTATTATAATGATATAAGTAAACAAAAACTTTAGTGAAAACATTGAGAACTTTAGTTTCACATTGCCAAACAACCAATGCAAACGAAAGTAAACAATGATTTTTAACATAGTTTTTCTAATCAGATACTGTTTACAAAACATTTGTTTACATTGTATTACTTACCTTTTCGGGTGACTCCGAGCTTTTCTTCAGTTTCTGACGCTCCACGCCAGCTGGACGGTCTGTGACCTGGTAGTTACCAGATACGTTGGTCAACAGCCCCCGAGCCACCGCACGCTTCGCGGCAGCTCGTAACAAAGCACGCACATCCGTGTTTTCCTCCACTGACACTTGGTATGCTTGTCGCAAATGTTTTTCAATTGTTTTCAAGTTGGAACCATCTCGTTCGCCCAACTCTCGTACCGCTTTAGCCACAACACGGGTGATATCCGCGTCTGCAGCTATCCGCAGAATTTTATTTTGCACTCCACATGGATCCTTGTACGTGCTCTGACCCTTATTATACACTTTTAACACGGCACCATCGCGCACGGCTCGCTCTAAACGCTCCGAAACAACATCTTCGTGATAGTTGTGATGCTGTCTTATCGCATGACAGATGCGTTCAACGCTCGGCCTCTGCTTTTGCGATCGTATTTTATGTATCGCTTCAAGAATCCATCGCTTCCACACTTCTTTTCCGACGTCGTCTGGTTCAATCATTTTTGTTTTAGATTATTTGTTACGGCCGTCTGAGTAACGGTACGGTATAGTCGCTTGAGATATGTCAACACCCATTGTATTTTGGCGCCCCGAGCGAAATTCCATTTTATAAAATGGAACCTCGCTGGAAGCGGCCGGAAAATTCGGCCGCGATACGAGACGCCAGCTTACAACATGCGCGCAAGGTGCTCACTCACGGATGACACATCGGGCCTCACAAGCGGGTTTTGGCGGAGCGAGTATCCAATGGCGGCCATCTTGTGGCAATTACAATTTACGTCTTGAATAAATCTACACACAACGTAAATAAAAGTCTTTATTCATAAATGCACAATCGTCCTTTTCCAGTTCCTTTTACATCCGAAACACTTTATATTTAAATCACTAAAAATAATACGTCATTACAATATTGAAATACATAGTAGTTGTTCCGGTTTTTTTTTCTCACAATGCGTCTTCACAAAACAAATAACACTGTTATATTTGGCCAATGATTGCTCGTATTTAAATTTATTTTATTTTTTGTGCTTAATCAGTTGTCATGTATTTAAATTTCTGCTAATTTATCATAAAAACATTCACAAAACACCAACAAAAGGCTCTTCAAAATGGCTATCAAACCATCAATCAGATTTCTTGCTACATGAAAAAACAATTTTGATATCCTGTCGGTAATATTGTATTGCCATTTTAATTATAATTTACCATTATCTAGGTACACACTTTGTAATCGTATTTTGTTTATGGTCTAATCATTTGTTAGTTATGTCTATGGTTATTAAAGATTAAAAAGATTTAGGTATATCTGTGAATATTTTATACTACAAAGCCGATCGCCGAGGCCGATCGTGTGAAATAATCAGAAATAATAAACCATAGTAGAGCCATTTTAATAGGCAACATTTGACAGTTCAACAAAATTCAACAACGTAACCTAGTAACGACGACATAGAATAACATGATAATTCGTTTTGTTAGAACTGCACATTTGCTTAACTTATTTCAATTACGATTACATATTTATAATAATAATGACTGATACAAGTAATTTTAAGATTTCATTTTACTGATAAACCATCCTAAACATAATAATCAATTTCTGAATTGAAGAACTGACGTCGCTACAATTTTGTGTCAATAAACCTTTTTTCTTTTTAAACACTAGAGACGTTACTCTAAAAATTGAAATCTGACATCTAGAATCGAATGCATTGATTACTTGTGAATAAAAATCATCATAAATTAAAAAATTCGATTGACAAATGTTTCAAATCCGTATCGATTAATACACTTTAATCGATGTTTTTAAGCAGGTTACCTCTCTTCGAAGATAAAATTGATAGACGTCAAATGTTGCCTAATTGGCTCGACAATACCTACTATGTATTCAGAGTATAATGAAAGGGTAGGTAGTGTAATCGTAATTTATTGTCCTCTATATTTTTATATATTAATAAAATAACTACCTATTTATGTTCTTCAGACTATTCTTATTAAATTAAAAATAAACATACTTAATTCAAACAACTATTTTTATTTTTTTTTTTTTTTAAAGACAGATGGAGCGTTGCCGAACTAAACCGAATAATTTATCGTCATTTTCAATAAAGCTATGTGTGCTGTCATTTCGCCGCTGCACTGTACGTACACGGTGCTTCTGTGTGCGTGTAATGTTGCCAGATATTGAAAAAATTCCCAAATTTTTCCCCGACTACGGAAAAAAGAGGGTTATGTTTTTCGAGTTTATGGATGTATGTATAATATTTCTTTGACACGCCCTGCAGTATAAACCGTTGGACCGATTTTGAGTTGTGAGGTTTCATTGCAATGATCTGAATTATTAAGTTAGTGGCTGTAGTGACGTAGGCTTTATACATAAATGAGAAGTCAAGTTTTAATTTTTATTTAAATTCTTTTATTACATAAAGTACCTGCCTACTAAAGTTATATATGGACAAAATAATTGTATTCAATTTTTTATTAAATAAATTACATAAAAATAGTTTCAATATTAACTATAATAATTATATTATTTTTTATTTTTCATAATATATGAATACGAATAGCGATAGTTTTTAGTCGAGAATACGGGACATTTTATTTTCATCATATCCATCATGGAGTTCACATAAATTAAATCGCTAGCGAAAACGACTATGACGTTTTTAAGCTTTATAAAAGTAACAAAATAATGTATTATGCTTATTAAAATAATCTAATAATTATCATGAACCTTCAGTGCACTATACAAATAATCACATTCACGATCGATAAATCCAACAGCATTACCCTGAAGATCCTTTAACCATTTTTACCAATAAAAATGGCAAATTCATTTTCAAAATACTGGCAACATACGTTGAAGTTTTGTATTCCTTCTTAACTGTAAAATTATTATTCGTATTAAAGAAATAAATCAGCCAAATAATCTACAGAAAACCTGTGAAACGATGTTTTATCTTTTTTTTTTGTTTTCGGGAACAAATTTTACAGCGTTTTGTTATCACAAGACGGCATTTTTTTACTAAAATTGCAAACCCTTTTTGACGTATTGCATGACAATTGACACTATATGCGCTATAGCACTGGTGCAGCGACGTATTTGTTTTTGATTTCGTATTTTCTTTGACAAGGGCGACGGGCGGTTGTCATGCTCCATCTGTACTTTATTTTGTAATCTAAGCTTAATAGTAGCTAACGCCTCCCACGCTGATTATAATACTCATCCCATTAAAATTTACTTCTACTGTTACTTATAAATTTTATTCCTTTAAACAAAATTAAATTTTCACAACAACATCAGTTCTTTTGAAGATTACTCCCAGTAAAAAGTACAAACAAACATGCAAACAATGTTAAAAAGTTTACCTCAGTCTACAAACATATGATTTACGAGTGTAATAATTAAAATTAGCTAATAAGACAAGTTAGTATGGATTGAGAGAAAAATAATCGCTTATTTTACGAAATCTATACTAACTAAGAATGCTAAATGTATTGAAAAGCAAGAATGGCTCGACCAATTCGGTTAATTTTATTTTAACGTTTTTTGTTAATGCACAAGGAAGGTTCATACGGAGAAAAACACGAAAAGGGGGTAATAAATAGGGTAGGTAGGCACAGCGTCGCGTCGTCCCCGGCACGAATGGTTCCTTAAAAAAAGTCAGTTGAGCCCACGTTGAGCCCATTGGTTTGGCCATAAGCTGAATTCGTTTGAGTTTTAAAATACATTCATGAACTGCAAAAAAAGTCGTAGCTCTTAAATGCACAAGTTGAATTGAACAATGCATTTACTTCGTAGATTTATTTACATTATGAAGGTAGATCGAAATTTTGTTAGCCGCTCTTCAATAGGCAACTGGCAAATTGACTGAGCAAATTGACAACTGACAAGTATCATTAGTCATTAAATGACACTTGACAGGACGTTGGCGGCGAAATTATTTAAAAAATTCCGCACATTGCAGAATTGCAAGTACCTATTTCTTTTTGTACCTAAATTTTGTCTCAACTAAGGTCTCAACTATATTTTGTGGGGATTAACAAAAACATAAAAATATCAACATAGATTATCTAATAATGATAGAAAGGAAAAGATACGAAAAAAAGTAAAAAGTACTTTACTAAACAAATAATAGAACATAGGTAATTATAATTTACGTTGTAACTTCATAAAAAGTTATTCTATAAATTGAAAGCTTTTTATTCGCCAAAATGCCTCGAAAATCTAGACGCAATATGAAACAACAAAGAATTGGGTGAGTGATTTGTACATTTTATAAATTATTCAATTAGTAACTACTCTTTAAGTGTTATCTAAAAACAAAGTTCTAATTTCGTAGTTTGAATTAGCCCTGAGAAGTAGAATGGTATTAGGATCGGCTTACGAAGTAATTTACGCCACAACCAGTATGTACCTAATTTACGCCTACCTTTTAAATGTCTAAAAATACAGTGGGCCATAGAACATCATTTCTTTTCGAAAAAAATTATGTATGTACTAAATAATATTCTATGTCTATGTTTACCAGAGGGCAGCATATTTAATTTTTAAACTACTTAACAGAAAAGGAAAATAAAAATAAGATGTTCACTAGGAAAATTGTTTTATTCACTTCAGCCATTATAAGTACAAACACATCTTTCTGATATCTTTTGAATATTATACTTATTATACAATTATTCATAAAGAATAACATGAGATGGCAATATTGCATAAACAATAACAATGATTCTCAGTAGTAATTAATACAATACATTTTCAGAAAAAAAACCAAAAACGCCAAGAAGAAAGAGAAGCAGGAAACAGTCGAACAAGTACCACATTACTATTACACAATAAATCCAGACAGAAGAGTAACAAGACAGATAAGTAAGATTCTCCAAGCTATTAACAATTTTTCTTTAATAGAAGTGTATAGATGTATGCCCCTTTTGGGAGACGAGTATAACATTCCATATTGGGATGTCCATGCTGTGCGTTACTCTGTTGTTTTTGGTCATTAGTCTAATTTTCTGTAGTATTTTGACATAAGCGTTCCTGTTTTTATCCAATTTTTATACTAAGAATTACCATGCAAGGTAATATTGTAAGTAGTAGTTGTAAGCTATGAGTAGTTTTCAATCAGTATTCCTTACCAAACGTTGTTAGTTCTTAAGCAAAACCTTACTTTAAGTCATTGTTGTGCCTTCATATTTTATTAGTTTAAAATGAACGACTAAAAGTTGGTAATTTTTAAGTGTTCGATTTTTGTAGCTGTATTGTATGACATACTTTTGTTAAATATAAAACAAACAACTTTAACTGACTGTTAAGTTTATAATGTGACAAAGTTATAAATATCTTGTTTATTTTTTCACAAATACATTTACTTTTGACATAAATGTTAATTTTTTTTTAATTTTCTATCTTACATTAAAAAATAAAACATAACATGGTTATTTTATTTCTATCACTATGTATAGTTTAAAATTAATATTCACTTTTTATTCGAGTCTATGACTTTAAGATTTTATCCTCTTTATAAACTTGTCCAAACAACAAGTATTAATGCATATTTCTGAAACCAGCCAGTAACAATGTTATCAAACTATATCTAAATCTATTGTCTATATTCATGCATTTTGCAATAATTATATGTATTGGTAACTTAATTTAAACAAAAAGTCTAAAACTTATCCCATAATATTGCTTTAAATATTGCTCAATAAACAAATTTAGTGCAAATCGCAAACATATTTTTCAAATATGGAAGCTTAAATAGCTTTTTTCAAAACCACACACAACATTACCAGTTACAATTCTAATTTCAAATACAACCATCCCATTGTCTATGGTCACAAAGTCCACTTACCTACCAGTTACAACAAAACATGACAAACAATAAAGAAAAAAAAAAGATTTTTAAAAAAGAAAACCATCATTAACTTTCTTGAAAGTCGCTATCGCCGCTAAACGTACAACCGGAGTGTTGTATGATGTGCGTCGCGCTGTAGATACCGCATTTCACGCACGTTTCATACGATTTGTTTAGAACCATTTGGCTGAGAAAACCGCCCGCGAACGCGTCTCCCGCGCCATTTGTATCGACAATTTGTTCTCTAGTGAGGCAAATCACTGGAATGAACGTTACTTTAGTACCCTCTACTAATATAACGGGTTCCTTTCCCTGTGTGATTACTACGACACGTGGCCGCGCTTCGTTTTGTTTCGGTAGCGCTGCTATTTTCAATGCAATGTCTTTCACATTCGTTTCCGATATGTCGAACGCTTTGGCGAACGCGTCGGCTTCCTGTAAAAATGTAGATAAAACAAGAAAATTAAGGTACATGTAACTTTTATTGGAATGAAATACTTTAAAACACATATTTCTATTTTTTTTTACTGGCAAGATGATTATTGCCATTTTTAATTTCCAATATAAGACACGAACAAGATAAAATATCAAGAATGGATTGAAAATACCAAATTCTTTTTGATTTATTATTAACTAGCTTTCCACCCGCAGCTTCGCCCGCGCAGTCAAAGAAAAACCCGCATAGTTCCCGTTCCCGTGGGATTGCCGGGATAAAACCTATCCTATTTTCCGGGGTAAAAAGTAGCCTATGTCCTTTCTCGGGTATCAAAATATCTCTATACCAAATTTCATGCAAATTGCTTCAGTAGTAAAGGCGTGATTGAGTAACAGACAGACAGACAGTTACTTTCGCATTTATTTATTAGTATGGATTTCTTGATAAATACATTTTTTTAATACCCATAGTCCCCCGTAAAATCTTAAAAACTATTTGCAACAAAATACGTTCACAGATTAAAAAACAACTCACCGATTCATTACCAAACAGTACATCCACATAGGGCATTATTTCCGCCAACGGCTCCTTATAGAACTGCGACACGAACGGCGCGCTCAAATTCATTATGAACGTGTGATTGTTCGCGTTTGCATGTTTGGCGAGCTGCATTATGGACTCAGGGGATACTGCTACGAAGAAACCCTGTAATTTTGTTAATTACAAATACATAAAAACTATGAAATTGGGGCCTTGAATAAAAGAGCTTATTTGTCCTTAAAAGGCCGGCATAGTACCTATAAAAACACCAGTGATATAAGTGTATATGGGGCGGTGGTGACCACTTCACAATTTACATCACCTGCCCCTTTGCATATAATTTATTTTTCAGAATTTAAGTGCTATAGTTGGTTATTTACAATATAAAGGATCATTTTAAATTCATAAAAAAATTAAATATGTAGGTATATCTCATGTAGCTTGCTCTGAAATAAAAGAAAATCGTTTCCAGTATTCAAAACTTACAGACGCATAAAAGAACCGCGCGCCCTCTATACTCTTCTTGCACTCGTTCTTCGCAAGATGGTCAACTGTGAACTTTTGCGCCGCGGCCAGGTTCGCGCACAGCGAGCGGTGCGTGCCCGTGACTAGCACCGCGCACGTGCCCGTCGGCGTCGTGTCGCATATCTGGTATTGGACTGATACGCCGTCCGCTCTGAAACGATGGCACTTGAGTATATTAGGTACGTTTCTAAATTAAAATGATGTTAAAATGACTGAAAAATTACTGGATCACGGTATTTTTGGATGACCTGTTTAATTACTTTTTAAGCTATTGCATCGTGGGCCTTGAGCGCGGGGAACGACTCGAGAAATTCCGTAACGAAAAAACCTCACGCTCCCCACTCCGACGGGCACGGCGGTGTGGCTTGAAGGCATAGCATGCAATAGCTTTACACGTCTTTTTTTTGTTATATCTCTGAAGGTGATGTTGATTGTTGACATTATAAAATAAAGAAAAAATGGAAAATAATAGAATAATCCTAACAAAAGCCCGTTAAAATACACGAATAGTTACCATGCGATATTGTTGTTATTCAAACGGATAAAGTCTAAACACCCATTTTCTGTTCCTATCATATTAATAACATTACACAAACAGATAAGTATGTTAGTTGTACAAATAATATGAGTATCTATGCGACTGAAAATGCTCTGACAAATAATATACAATAGGTATGTACATCATGTTATCAGCGAATAGATGAATTGCAAATTTGCAACCCATATTTGCACAACTGAAATGGTATCTATGAAATCATGTAATGTCATCAGTTTTTCATACATCTTTATACATATCGGCTAAATATAACCAGTGTTGGAAATATTATGAGATATTTAAATGTAAATATATTTTATTTTTCTAAAGTCATTTATATGGTCTCGAAGGACCAAACGCTTCGACCATAGTAAATAGCAAATCGGTATCATGATGTATATTTATTTAAATTATATTGTGAATAAGTATATGGAAGTATCATGATTACAATCCTAAACATACCGTGGCATTAATAAATTACTCTGGAATGTACAGATAGAATAAATTAGTATAAACGCTATCTTAATAAACAGCCAGTAGAACAGTGTCTACCGTATCTAATTGATATTGCTATTAACTGTGGTGAATATATTACCACGTCTAATTCACGAACAATTTCCTTTTGTTGTTTTATGTTCAAGTATTATTCTTATCACCGTGAAAATTTTCGGAAAGGTCGGACGATGACTACTTCATTATCAAGTAGTCACTTAGTTATTATAGTGTGGACTATGATGACTTATTTTATTTTATGGATAAACCAAACATCCTCTTAAATGCCGTTTATGCAAGTAGATAATGATAGATCATTTCTCTTTTATCTAGGGTTCGAGAAGAAATAAAATTTTATCAACTATTTTCAGTCCAAAAAATTTTTTTGATGATACGAGAATTCATTCTGATAGAAGACATTTTTACAATTCGCAAATATTTTTTGAGAAACCTAAAAAATGATTTTGAAAAAACAACGAAATAAATGTATTTCGTAATTATTTACTAGGAAAAGTTGCCGTACATTTATAAAATTTCATACAATACATCGTCCAAGTTAACCAAAACCAAAGGAATGATGTAATTCGTCACGACAATGCGAGTGATGTCTTGTCACGAACAAGATAAGACGGCCAAATGTTATCTCGATGGGATGATAAACAACTCCTTTAGAGAGACGCTTGTTAAGCAAGCGATATACGTGGAAATAACTTGTTTGTTTTTCACAGAAGCGTAATGTAAAAAGAGATAGTAATAATATTGCAGAGGAACAGTTCCACGCAGTATATTGAGGTCTACCTCTAAAAACTACAAAATTTATTAATTAATGACAGACTTTTGAGTTCAAAATTAGGAGATATCATCATATTTTTTTTTATTAGTCCATTCTCCATTAATCTGAACAAATCTACAAAAATTTACAAAAATTTTACGTAAACATTAAAATTTAGAAAAAAACATTCGAGCAGTCTTTTGAAAACAGTAGTCTCTGCAATGTCGTGATATTTTTTCTCTCATAATAAATTTAATATCTAATGTGAGGAATTAATATATTATAGGAACTACTCAGTTAACCTTTTTTATAGCTTATCTTTTGTTTGCAGTAATTAACACTTATCATAAACGAATTAACAAATATGCCCACAATACTAGGCCGATAATCAATGATAACGCCATCAATGCCTTATCAATCGTGTCTATCAATGGACGAGTCGTCGAGTTCGATTATCTTGATTGATGTGCGTCTTATATTAATGAATATGCAAAGAAATCGTAGTATGAACTATATTAAGAACGTTTCGCTGAATCGATCGTAAGTTTACGCTATCTATATTTATCTAATCTCAACTAATCCTAGGCTAAGCAAATCCTGTCCTATGAAAACTAAAAGATATACATAAAGATCTCTAAATAATCAGTATGTATATAACATTCTGATAATGCACTAACACATCAGGGTCACTAACAAATACACCCTGATTTCAACACTAATTTCTTTGATATATGGCAATACTATACTTTATAAATAGTGCATAAAATATATTATCGCACCTTAGACACCTTATACATACGTCATTTACAAAACTACTTACTCGGCTCTCTCCTTTAATATTTTGGCATAGTCATCATTTCCAACACAACCAAAGTATACACAAAGCTTAGGCTTCTTTAGAATCCACTGAGCGACTCTGAGAGAGTTCTGTACACTACCTCCAGCTATAAACTCGGCGTTATATCTGTAAAAAACGGAAACTTTTGTAAGCCAATTTTATAAGAGATAGAAAATTACAAAATATAAAGTGAATACATCGGGATTAGAATAAGAATTAAATCTGATTTAAAAGTAGGTATTTTACTATGATGTCATAAAGCAGTTTTATCCCCAGTGTGGGAAAGTGTCGGCGCTAGACGACCTATATAGCAGTAAAGACATTGTGGCATGGTTGAAGATCACATAAGAAGAAGAAGAAACAAAGAAAGTTTTGTATTGACATTAATAATTGTAGGCAGTTAGTTAGTACGTATGCCAACAATAATATAGCGCCCGGCAAACTTCTTGGCTAAAAAGTAGCGTGGTTGGGGAAGCTTGCGCATATAAAAATGTACTAAAACTTGATGCGCAAACTTCCCCCACCACGCTACTTTTTGGCCAAGAAGTTTGCCGGGCGCTATACCACTAAACCAACTTCAATCAAATTTTGGAACAGTAAAAGACAGACTACTTTCTTTCACTAAAACAAAAGCTTATTCCAACAAAAAATTAATAGGAAATATGTATATACCGCTACTAAGCGATAAAGTAAAATACACGCAAGCAAAGACGATTGAACAGCTTGTACAACACTAATATCATAAGCCATTTTTTGGCTGTGCTATAATCAAGCAAATATCGTACATACTTCAGAAGAAGCCACTACGTCATGAATCAAAGTGCATATGAGATATAGAAATTCTTTTAAATTATATACAGATGATTTATTGCCATTTAGATTGATACTTCTGACAATCAACGTACAACTGACGTAGCAGCAAGAATACTGGGCGTTGAGCCAAGGCATAAATTGTTTGTTTGTATTTACTATTGATACATTCAAATTAAACTCAAACTCAAACATTTATTTATACAATTAGACTTCTTCGAGAAGCACTTTTGAAACGTCAATACATATTTTTAACATTTACCACCGATTCAGAAAGCAGTATCTATGGAGAAGAACCGGCAAGAAAAAAATTCTTATATTTATTATAAATTTTTTTATTTTTCTTACATAAAATAATAATCACCATATATTTTTCAAATATAAAAATTTGTTATCAATTATTATAAAATATTTTTAAGTAATGATATTAAAGTAATGGTTGCAAAAACGAATAACCATCATGACTATGTATATGCACATAACAGTGCAATGAATAAAAAAAAAACTGTTTTACTGGGTGTTAAATTATGGAGTTATAACAAAATTCTATGAACATCTAACAGTAAAACAACTAACAAGTACGAAAAAGTATTTCCGTCAATAAAAAAAAATAATAGAAATAAAACCTACTTCTCCATAAGTTCCTTATACAGCGGCATGTGTTTGTCCTCAGCCATGATAGCATCATCGGCTTGGAGGCCATATTTCTTGAGTAATGCTTCATCAACAATAGCAGAGATATCCAACAAGGGATTACCAATGCCTACGAGGACTCCGTCCCGAACACAAATGCAGCTGTAAATGATTCATATAGTAAAATATTATTGACTTTCTAAGTGTCTGTTTATTAAATAGCCAATTACACAAGATTTAATTAAATTAGTTCATTAAAAATTTACGCGAAAATTAATTAGGAAATATTATGTAGAAGCAGAGCAGTGAAAGAATATTATATTTATAATATTATAACATTAACATATTCTTAGTTTAAATACAGATGTCATTACAGTTACTAGTGTGCATTTAAATTTGCTTCGTAGTGATAAAAAATTATCATTTAATTATAGTTCAATTTAAGCGAATTAATTATGGCCATCGCAAAAGGATGTCTAATAAATGCAAAAAGTCACCTATTATCCATTATGTAATAATTGATGCCGAAGAAATAAACAGTAATCAAACGACTGAAAACGTCGCTAGTAAGAAATACACTAAATTAAAAACAATATTATTAATTTTAGCGTAATGAAAATCACCGCATGTTTTTCTAACAAAAACGTGCTCTCAGACGTCTACGTAACTGAAGAATGCAAAAAAAACGAAACGACAAACGTCGAAACGAACACGGAACACGAATTGTTGACATTATTGCTTTGACATTTGACAGCTGACATCGTTTATCTATATTGCCAATTTAAAATTTTAATTTCAGGGTTAGAATTATAAATACTTTCTTATAATTAATCTGTTTAATTGTTGTGTCAGAAATGCATATCGATTTTAAGAACACAATAAAGATAATGTTTTAAAAAGCTAGTTTATTTAACCTTTTCAGAATTCTTATTGGTATTAAAAAGTGAAAAGTTTATTCTACTCTATTGTCTCTGCTTTGTGACATAACCTAGAACCCGGTGCACAAAATCACGTTTCGCGATTCTTCATAGAACAGTGAGAATCTTCGAGAAGTGTGAGTTCGAAGTCTTCTGCGAAGTCTGTTTTATCATTCCAGTTTAACTTCACTTAAAAAATGTTGCGTCTGCCTCGTGTTGTTCGTCAAAGCGTCTCCTTACAAAAATCGCACCAACTTTCAAGATTTTATGCCAAAGATGTAAGATTCGGTGCTGATGTAAGAGCTCTCATGCTCCAGGGTGTGGACGTCTTAGCCGATGCGGTTGCAGTCACAATGGGCCCTAAAGGCCGAAACGTGATTCTGGAGCAATCGTGGGGCTCACCAAAGATAACCAAAGACGGCGTAACAGTTGCCAAGGGAATAGAATTAAAAGACAAATTCCAGAACATTGGAGCTAAGTTAGTACAAAATGTTGCAAACAACACAAACGAAGAAGCCGGTGATGGAACCACAACAGCTACAGTACTTGCCAGAGCTATTGCAAAGGAAGGTTTCGAGAAGATTTCGAAAGGCGCTAATCCGATCGAGATTCGCCGCGGCGTAATGATGGCCGTAGATGCCGTTAAAGACAAATTGAAGGGTATGTCCAAGCCTGTTACGACACCAGAAGAGATCGCGCAGGTAGCCACCATCTCTGCTAACGGTGATATTGCCATTGGCCAGCTCATCGCCGATGCCATGAAGAAGGTTGGACGCGACGGGGTTATCACAGTTAAAGACGGTAAAACACTCTCCGACGAATTGGAAGTAATTGAAGGTATGAAATTCGATAGAGGTTACATTTCACCATATTTCATCAACTCTTCAAAGGGTGCAAAGGTTGAATTCCAAGATGCGCTCATTTTATTCTCTGAGAAGAAGATCAGCAATGTACAAACAATCATTCCTGCTTTGGAGTTGGCTAACCAACAGAGAAAGCCCTTGGTTATTGTTGCCGAAGATGTTGATGGTGAGGCTCTTTCCACATTGGTTGTAAACAGATTAAAGATTGGTCTACAGGTAGCTGCCGTGAAAGCCCCAGGCTTCGGTGACAACAGGAAGGCTACACTCAGTGACATGGCCATTGCTGCTGGCGGTGTTGTTTTCGGTGATGATGCTAACCTGATCAAACTTGAAGATGTACAGTTATCAGACCTTGGCCAAGTAGGTGAGGTTGTCATCACAAAAGACGACACACTGTTCTTGAAGGGCAAAGGTAAGAAATCTGACATTGACAGGAGAGCAGAGCAAATCCGTGATCAAATCCAAGAAACCACCTCTGAATATGAGAAGGAGAAGCTCCAGGAGCGTCTTGCCAGGCTAGCATCTGGAGTTGCTGTTCTTCACGTTGGTGGTTCCAGTGAAGTGGAGGTAAATGAGAAGAAAGACAGGGTTAATGATGCTTTAAATGCAACCAGAGCAGCTGTTGAAGAAGGTATTGTTCCTGGAGGTGGTTCAGCCCTTCTCAGATGTATCCCAATGCTGAATGAACTGAAAACAAATAACACCGACCAGACCACCGGTGTAGAAATCATCAAGAAAGCTTTAAGAATGCCGTGCATGACCATCGCCCGTAATGCTGGTATCGATGGCTCCGTTGTTGTTGCTAAAGTAGAAGAGCTTGGACCTGAATTTGGATATGATGCCCTGAACAATGAGTATGTGAACATGATTGAGAAGGGAATCATTGACCCCACGAAGGTTGTGAGGACAGCTCTGACAGATGCCAGTGGTGTTGCCTCGCTCTTGACAACAGCAGAGGCTGTCATTTGTGATATTCCACAAGAGAAGGAACCAAACCCCATGGCAGGAATGGGTGGTATGGGTGGAATGGGAGGCATGGGTGGTATGATGTAAGCCGTCTATAGCATTTGCAATTGCATTTAATAATAAAGGACAATTTTCTCCTAAGGTTGCAATGAATGAGTTATGCAATTTATATGTGCAGTGAATGAATATATTTTTTATTGAGTCTGATTGTGTTAGATTAGAAAGACATCCGTCTTAGAATTATTTAGTTTAATGTTTGCTTCAGTGGAGCAAGGTGTTATTTTTAAAATACATAATGTTGTTAAATTTCTGTCTTTTATTCTTCCTTCTAACCATATTTCTGTATCATTTGACTAAAAAATAAATTTGTTCTAGGTACTTATTAATTCTAGCATGACCATTGACCTACCCTAGACAGTTTAATTTTAACTGCATGATGCGTTGAAAATATAAATAGGTATTTTTCTAACTGCTAATATAGATTGATCTATTTATTTGATTTTTTTTTAGATCTAGGTATGTTCAAACTTAAATTTAGGTATTGATCACATTAGTTAGTTTATCTTATTCAAATAGCTACCTATTTTGTAATAACCGCGTGTTCTACAATAAAATTATTTCAAGATGGTAAATATGTAGCTTTCTATTTAAAAAATATTTGTATGAATCGGTTGAATAGTCACCAAGTTATTTTACAAATTGAATTGCAGTTTGTTATACTTGAATAAACTTAAAGCTCGCGCGATACGTAATAATAGACTGTACTAAGTACTTAGCACATGCGGTCAATTGTGCGGTCAATAACCCAGTAGTCAGCTAGGTATGTATATGCAATTAGGTTCTTATATCAACCAGGAGATGGCGATAAATACATGCATGTAACATTATTGAATATGTAAACATAAAATTTAATTTGATGTGTCAACTTATAATCTAATAGGTAGGTCAAGGGGTAAATATTATGCATGTTAATGCTTTCGACATTATCTTATTGCGATAAAGCCTAAAACGCATAATATGTAATTAATACGCACTAGTTTGTCTCAAAGTAGAGTAGCTAGGTACCTACAATATGAATTATTACAGAT
Organism: Colias croceus; assembly: GCF_905220415.1. Taxonomy (NCBI): domain Eukaryota; kingdom Metazoa; phylum Arthropoda; class Insecta; order Lepidoptera; family Pieridae; genus Colias; species Colias croceus. Next base: position 1,071,162 of record NC_059551.1, on the reverse strand, counting down.
TAGGTATTTACGTTACGTAATACGATAAAGTATCTCAGTAATTAGATACCTAGGTACTTAAAATATAAATTAAATTGTCTTATTACTTATCTGATACCTAGTTCATCATATTATAGTACGATTGTAATATTCTAATGACTTCTTATTTACCGAAAACTTTAGGTAGGTAGCTAAGGTAGGTAGGTAAGTTACTCTTACTTAAGTAAACAAATGCTTGCAACAGAATTTAATAACAAATGAAAGTCATTGGTAGTGTATAAGAATCATATTTATTTTTTTAAATATTTGTCATTAAACAACACGTAAATATGTACATTCGTGTAAAATAGTAAGGTACTATAAAAATATTTGATCTTCATCTGAATCACCAGTGCCGTAAACAAAATGCCTCGTCCGTACGACATCACTGCTTACTGCTGTGTTGTCAGTATTTGTATTTTTACAGGGAGTTACTGGGTATTTTACTGGACCTAACCACCTTCTGCTCAACCCAAAATTACGGGGCAACGCCACATTCTTCATAGAACCGCTATTGCCATTCTTATCTACACTATTCAGTGAAGACTGTATAGATTTTAAAGACGACTTCTTTAAAATATCACTGGTGTCATCTAAATAGTTATCAGGTATATTAACATCGGACGGAATGCTTAAACTTAACGGTCGCCGCTTATACTTTGAATTAGGGACAATCCCGCGCCAAGAATTGAATTTCTGGTCATTTTTCTTAGCAGGTGAATTGTCTTGTGAAGATTGATCACCTAAATCAGATTCATCATATACTCTGTTCTCAGAGTAACATTTTTGCAAGTTACTTCTAACAGGTGTATTTTGTCTGCTAGACTTTTCTTTTATTCTATTCACAACTTTCTCTTTCGTTAACTTTATTAGTGCATATATTGTCTTCAAAGCTTCTTCATTTAAAAGTTCATCATCTGTCAGCTCAGCATCTAGAGACACAATGCTTTCTTTAAATTTGTTTTCTCTGCTTTTGCTTGTATCACTTCTGTCCTCTTGGTGTTCTGCAGTTGTACTTTTTAATGTATTTTGAAGAACTATTAATTCTACTACTTTGGGAGCCGATTGTAACAGAGATAAGGCTTTGTCATATTTTAAATTTAATAAAGTTTGTCCATTAACAGATATTATTTGGTCTCCAGGCAATAATTTCTTATTTAAATCTGCAGAACTATCAGGTGTGATAGATTTTATGTATACATTTCCATCAGAGCCCTCTGCAACCTGTAGACCTAAAGCATTATTATCATCTCTTTCTAAAACAGCTGTCACAAATACTCTTTCACCTTGAACACATTCCATATTGTCTAGTTTCTCAAAAATGGATGTATTTACACAAGATTCATTCCCTTCATTATAATTAAATACATCTGAATATACTTTTGGTGATTCCAATACATAAGCTGTAGGTGCTTGTGACATGTTTTGGCTATAAGCCCTTTCGGGTAACAGTTTCATGCTATTTACATTACAATGCTGTTTTTGTTCTGAGCTTAAGTCATCTGAATCACTTTGTGTTGCGACCAGGTCACCCTCAGAACGCATATACATATATTTTGGCGATGTTAATGTGTTATTTAATCCTGACGATTTCATTCCATTGAAAACTCTTGTTCCCATTTTAACGCCATGTCTTCTTGGTAAGCTACTTTCAGATGATGATAATCCATCATTAGAAGAACTTCCATGACCAGGTGGACTGTTTAAAATACTATCATCGCTATTTTGGGGCGACAATATTCGCCGTAACAATTCCTCAGTGTTAGGTTTTTCATTTTCTTTATTTTGCGCTTTTTTATCACCAAACAGATCTACTTTGAATCTTCGCCGTACAGGTCGTCTTACCCGTACAGGGTTTCTTACAGCGAGATTATAACTATCCTGGTAATTGCTCACTTCTGCCTTCTTTGGGCTATCGGTTGTGAATGGACAACTTAATTCACTGGACAAATAACTGATAAAGTCTTCTTTAGCATAAAGTTTTAAATATAATCTATGATGAAGTGATGCTAGCCAGAATATAAAATAACTTTTATTGTCGGTCATTTTTAACTTATATTTAATTCCGATTTTTGATAGTCCTGAATATGCGTTAGGTACAATGTAGAGGCTTTTCTTATTGTAGTAAAAATTGTGAATATGATGCCATGGTAAGCTTTGTAACACAATGCGGTTTGTACTGCTATTTGGTGAATCGAGAATCTGGCTTGTCCTTGAATATAGCGTAATTCCTCTAGGTCCTATAGATAACCAAACATCCCTACAAAACCCATCTCTCGTAGCCCAAATAGCTGAATAAAAGTGTGCACCATAATCACGAAAAGTTTGCGCTAGTGTTATATAATTTACGATTGCTCTATTCCTTTCTAAGCCCCTTCGAGATTCATGAGCTCTCTTCATCCGTAACTTAATATCTGCCATTTCATTAGTGATCAGAGATTCCGGTAAATAATGTTCTAGTAAAAAATAATCTGCAGTGCCATGTTCTCTATATGAAAATTCACCAAACTCTATATGTAATGCATAACCAGCTAATAAAATGAGATTCTGTATCGTTGAGATCATTTGTCCTTCAACTGTTGCTCTCCTTAACTGCAAATATACCCGATACCTCCATTCTCCGCCTTGAATATTACTGGCAATATTTTTAGGCAAGAAAAATTTAATTCTTAAAAATACTGTTAAAGAAATATCTTCATCTGCATTTTTGTGTTTCTTATTACTATTCTTGTGCCAATTTTCAGGTGCTATTTTCTTTATTTTATAATCCTCAGGTAAAAATACAAAATCTCCTCCAATAAGTACAGCAATGCCTAACATGAAATTGTGCTCATATTTTTCACTGTGAACAAGAGCTTCAAATATTTGACCGACTGTTACACTATTTGGGTCACATATAACATCTATCTTCTGTCCATTTAAAAGAACAACTGTTATTACTTTCTTATCACACAAAGCGGAAATTGTTAAATCTATACTTTTAGCAGGCTGTGATGCCCGAACAATAAATTCAGGTCCCACACAACCATCCTTTCCTTTCAACGTCTCTGCTTTATATAAACGAGATGCTGCTCTTTGCACTGGTTTGGTTCTTCTAAAATTACTATTTGAGAATTGCTTGTTAACCAATTTTTCTTTGTGTAAGGCATTCATGGACACAGCATTTTGAGTATTTGATGTTTCTATTTGGGTGCTACAAGCAATATTCAATGTTGAGTGAGCATTGCTCAGTCCACCCATGCGCGGCGTATCAAAAAAGTTTAACACTGGTTTTCTCTGTTTGTTTGGTAATCTACAACTAGGGAATGGATCCTTTTCGTCTGGCGATTTCACGAGGTTAACATAACTCCTAGGTTTTGTACTCACTACCAAGTTAGTATCAGGTTGTATGTCATCTGATTTGTATGAAAGTGGCTGTTTGAAATGGTAATCGATAACAGGGCTTAGCGTTATAGACGCGGCGGAACATGAGCTGCGTCCAGAATCCTCTTCATAATTTCGCGGCATAATTCTGAAAATAAAAAAATATACAATTATTAACAATATTAATGATAATTAAATCCATAGCAAAGAAACTCTAGAAACAAGAGGTCGTAAAATTACCATATACGGACAATCTATGATTTAATTATGCAAGTTATTAAGTTTAGTCATTCGCCATAGCGCAAGTAAAAGTACAAAGTAATATAAATTTACATAAATTTTATAATCTCTGCAAATACTGAGAATTCTCGTAATAAATTATATCACTATATTAAATCCTTATTATAATTAAATAAATCAATAACGTAAAATATTCAACTTACACATTCGTGAAACTTTTCAAACTTCAAAGCACTTCTCCAACGTATCTTGTTGTAAAGTAAATAGCAATTGTTTTATTTAATCTAATGAAACTATGAAATTCACTTTCACAAGGTTCTTCCGCATTGTTTACATTACAAATGATAATAAAGAGAAAAATTTATAACTAGGTAGTAAATACACCTGTTGGCTGTTACTTTGTTTGGACGCACTTGTTCAGTTTATAAAAAAATCCACTTGTAGGTGAGGTGAGCAGTGAGGAGTGAGGTATTCATAGAGTTGCCACTAGATAATTTTTAAAACTTAATCACTCTAGGCACTGTGCTAGGCACCTCCTAGGTAGGTATATGCACAGGTATATGTTTAAAATATATTTATGCGCAAATAAGATTCTTAAATATTCTATGGAATATAGACTAGCTAATAGATAATTACACTTCTAATAAATTAGTATAATGCCTAGTTGTCCGTAGAAAAGAGAAGAATATATATATATAATTCTCATTGCAGTGAAACTTCTGCTCGTTGAGAATAAAATTTCAAGATCGCGTCATGGCAATACCATTGAGTAAGGAGAGCGACTGAAGGACTTGTATCCATAGTTATGAATAAATTATTAAAAAAAAAAAATTGAGTAAGGAGACGATTTTGATAAATCTTGCCAAAGAAGTTTCACTTCTGACAAGTGTGCTTGGCACACACGCTCTTTTTTAAGATAAATTTTAGATAAAATATATTTATAACGCGCTATAATATTTTCCTTTGATATTTTCCCATGCTATTTTATTATGAAATTCGATATTATTAATAAATAAATAATTTCTTTCTACACCAAAGTCTGATCAAAACTAAAGAAGATTGGAAGATTAGCAGATCAACTAGCAAAAAGCGAATTTGAAGTACATATACAGTAATTTTTTAGCAATATCTAACATGGATATTCATCATCATCATCCTTTTATCATCTTAATTTTTTTGCAATCTTTGGGAATCGATGACTTGGACTTGTGACATAATTTGTCAAATTAATGACAGCGGTCACGGTCAGTGAAGTATTTTGATATTGATGGATCAAAATCTTCGAAATTTCTCCAGCAAGTTAGACAAATCGTTCATAATTCGTATTAATTGCAATATAAATTTTATGAGCTATGCGATTGTAAGAATATCATTCCATTAATAACTATTTTGGCTTTGTGTATCGAATAATGTGTGCAGTTGTTATCAGTGTTTGCAATTAATTAAGATGGCTACTTTAATTCAATCATACGAACAACAATATTCAGTTTTAACTGCTGATATTACTGCAAAAATTGGTCGTCTGAAATCTGGAAGCGACGGTACGTATTTATTTGATGAATTTAATACAATTTTGGTTGTCGTTCAATAAATGTGTATTGTTAAATTTTAATCAACTTGGCAAATAAACTTTTGTTGATCTGAGGATTTGAATTGAGGGAAATTGAGTCTATTGTGTTGTAAACTATACAATAAATTCTAGTCTTTGTATGACTATCTTCCTTTATCTCAATTGGTAACTGTGAAAATTACAATTATTTGTGTTTTAAATATTAATATGTAGGATGTGATCAAAAGCAGAAGAGACTATCTCTTACACTAAAGATTTAAATTTCGAAGTTACATAGTTGCCCCTTTTTTAAATTTTTTTCTCAAACAAACCCAACACAAAAATATGGTTGGGTTGTGGCTGACAGCTTTTATGATTTTTTTATGTGCATATTAATTAGATTTGCTGACTAATTAGTAATTATGTATCGTGTCTTAGGTATCGTGGCAAAACACCTTGCTGGGTTAGCTCTTTGAGAAATAAATAAGCTTTGCAGAAGCAACAAATTGTTATATTTGAAACTAGAGTTCCAACCGCAGCTTCACTTGCATTGTCTAAAATTTAACAAATAAAATGCTTCCTTGAGTTAAACACTATCCATTGGTAAAAACAAAATGAAAATTGGGGAAATAGTTTTTGAGCATAATAGAAATAGACAAATAGATGCCACAGATAACTTTGTTTTATAGTTATGTTTTTTTTTTCAGATGACCGTGATAAACTCTCCAGAGAGATTCAGTCTAACTTTGAAGAAGCTAATGACTTGGTAGGTATAAGGCTGCAGTTAGACGACAAGCGCGGTCAATTATCAATTTATGTTTTATTAACAAGGACGTAAAGTTGAAATTAATTTTGAGCAACTAACTGCGCGGCGGCCGCGCGGTGGCTGCGCGCTCGATCGCGTGGAGGCCGCGCGGCCACCGCGCAGTTAGTTACTCAAATTAATTTCAACTTTACGTTCAACTGGAAATGGTCCGGGTTCGCAGTGACGTGGCTGAGCGCGCGGCCGCCGCGCGGTCACCGTACTTTCGGCGCGCGGTAACATTCCATGTCATATAAACGCGCCCTAAGAAAGAAAAATAAAACTCATAGTTGCAAATTTGTTTTATTTAATTTGTCTTTATTTTTTATTTTACAAGGTGTTTTGGGAATATTTTACTCTTTCAAACTATCAATTTTATGTTATTTATGCTAACAAATAGCAATTAATGATTTGATGAAATTGAAAAAATTTCTTAATTCTGAAACGAAACAATTAGCTTGAAATATTAAAAAAAAAAAAGGAATTTTGATATGAAATTTTTCCAATTTTTTTTTTGCTTTTAAGCTTGAGCAATTAGAGTTGGAATACCGCGGCTCGGGCGCCGGGTCCCGCGTCGCTGCGTACCGGGCGGAGTTGCAGCGCGTGCGTGAAGAGTATCGCTCCGTGTTTAATAATTCGGCTACATGTGAGTTTTTGTCAATATTAATTAACGAAAATAATACCTACTGTTTGTGATAAAATATTTATTGTAGTTTTATAGCAATGAACACTATTTGCAATCAATAATTATTTTTTTAATTGATGATTTTTTTTAAAGGATATCTCTTTGTATTTTATGCAATCATATCCACAAACAGTAAAACAATAGGTATTGTAGAAAAGGTGTGTTAAGAACATAGACATGTTATGCCACGGCATAAAATCTATGTTTAATGTTAATATGACTCAAATAATAGAAATAAATTTGCCCAAGTGTAACTTACTATGAAATTATTACAATAAGGCATCCATTCGCAGATAATATAGACCCTGACGAATACGAAGACTGGTCGACAGTCAACGAGCAGCGACGCAAGCTGCTCGACAACACTGAACGTCTAGAGCGAACCGGCAAGAACCTCACCGAGGGCTACCGGGTGGTTCTGGAGACGGAGCAGATCGGTGCCGCCGTGCTGCAAGACCTGCACAGCCAGCGAGAAACCATACAGAGGTCCAGGGGAAGGGTATGGACGTTATTTTTTGATTAAAAAAAATTATTTTGTCTTTTAACAAGAAATTTTCAGTAGTATTGCGATTTTTTGAACATAATAACAAATACAATATTATTAAAATCTTTATTCAGCGATTCTTTACTAGCAACACTTCAATGCGTATAAAATCGGACATGACTTTGGAACTGCGAGTCGATTTCGATTAAACAAAAACGTACATCATTTGCACGAGTACGCGCATTAACCCATTGAGCCCCAAGCGGCACGATCGGTCCAAGACACAATAGATTTTCTATTGTGTCTGTGGTTCCGGGGCCTGAGTTATTACAGCAGCACTTTTTTATTTCAGTTGCGCGAGACAGACGCCACACTGTCCCGCTCCGGGCGGGTAGCACAGAGCATGCTGGCTCGAGCGCTACAAACGCGGCTGGTGCTGGGCGCCGTGCTGGTGCTGCTGGCGCTGCTGGCCGCGCTCGGGCTCTACCTGTACGTCACCTAGCTACGCCTGCTGCTGGGGCACTGCCAGGTGCGTGTGACACGTGCTGGTGCTGCTGGGTGACGTGCGACGGTGTTGCCACTGTGAAATAAAAAAAAATAAAAAAAAACGACGTGTGCCACTCGGGGACTGCCGCGGAAAAGCTATTGCATGCAAGCGTGAGGTTTTTTCGTTACGGAATTTCTCGATTCGGTCCGCGCGCTCAAGGCCCGCGATAGAAGCTATGCAATAGCTTAAAAAGCAACTATCATGTTACATGTCATGTCATTTAAGAATTTAATAAAAGAAAGAGCGTGTGTGCGGTGCACACGTGTCAGAAGTGAAACTTCTTTGACAAGATTCAATAATACCAAAATCTTCGTCTTACTTCATGACGTATTGCCATGACGCGACCTTGAAATTTTACTTTCAACGCGCCTAAAGAAGTTTCACTTCAGAATTGTATTTAAAAAAGAAAAGAACATTTACCCACAACATGTTTTTTTTTCGACAATCTTTAAGACACGCCTTAATTAAGAAAGCCCATTAAATATGCATTTTAATCTAATAGTTTTTTTTTTCAAATTTTCAGGAATATTTCTACCTGGATCACAGAGTCCTAGCACAGTGGATCTACTATCTCTACATGATCTGCACCAAGATATTGCCCACAGGTCTAAGGATCTTCCTGTTCGCGAAACTAGTACTTGCTATACTACGTTTTAAGTATAAAGTTTTGCGCGGGTATTACTAGAACACTATCGTTATCTGTGCAAGTGTCAATGTCAAAAAAAATGTGGAAGTTTTGCGCGGGAACAATATTTCTTGTCTGTGGTTGACATCGATATGTGACATTAAAATGTTATTAATTATTATCTGTGCAAACAATTATAGTCGAGCCAATTTAATAGGCAACATTTGACGTCTATCAATTTTATCTTCGAAGAGAGGTAACCTGCTTAAAAACATCGATTAAAGTGTATTAATCGATACGGATTTGAAACATTTGTCAATCGAATTTATTAATTTATGATGATTTTTAATCACAAGTATTGCATTCGATTCTAGATGTCAGATTTCGATTTTTAGAGTAACGTCTCTAGTATTTAAAAAGAAAAAAGGGTTATTGACACAAAATTGTAGCGACGTCAGTTCTTCAATTCAGAAATTGTTTATTATGTTTAGGATGGTTTATCAGTAAAATGAAATCTTAAAATTACTTGTATCGGTCATTATTATTATAAATATGTAATCGTAATTGAAAAAAGTTAAGCAAATGTGCAGTTCTAACAAAACGAAATATCATGTTATTCTATGTCGTCGTTACTAGGTTACGTTGTTGAATTTTGTTGAACTGTCAAATGTTGCCTATTAAAATGGCTCTACTATAATGACAGATTTCAATTTTTGCGCGGGCATTGCTGCATAGAAAAAAAAAGCTGTTTTCACGTTACAAAATAGTTTTTAACATTTTGCACACAACAGGCGTATGACGTATCTTACTTCAATTGTCTGCAATATCTGGTTATTTGTAGATATTTTAAGAATAAACTACATACATCTATATTCCTAACGAAATATTAGGGAATTTAATCAAATATGTGTACATTCCTGTCGGAGGCTTCACTGATCTCTGCTTTACGCATATAAATCTATAGAATCCATATTGTTTTATTATATTTAGAACAATTGAAAAAAATAATCTTTATGCCATTGAGTTACTATGTACTGTATGACAATTTTAATCTACCATAAATATAAAAAGGTTTTAAAAATAACAATTTCTTTCGAATATTTATGGTTGAACTGGTACAGAAAAAAATTTGTAAGATCTTGGAGTGGATTATAGATATTAGAATAAGTGGGAACAAACTTAGTGAGTTTTTCAGTGTTTTACTTTGTGTAAGGGAAAGTGATTGGCGTGTGATGATTTTGTACAGATCGAAGATTAATAATCATCGGTATATTTCAATATGTAATCATTTCATTAATTCATTAATCATTTCGACATGTAATCATAGATTTAATCAATAATATTTAAATCTCAATACATATTGTATTGGATGTATTGTTATTTGTGACTCACTGACTGACTGATATAGGTATGAACGCACAGCCGCAACTACTGGACCGATCGGGATGGAATTTGGAATGCAGATAGCCAGTATCATATTCGGCTTCCGCTAAGAAAGGATTTTAATGAATTCTACACACAAAGGGATAAAACAAGGGATGAAAGTTTGTCCCAAAAATAATATTTTCACCATGCGGCCGAAGCTACTTGTATATATATAATCATTGTGAAAATAGGGAGTTGGTGTCATCTTTTAAGTAATCCTTCGTTAAAGAATATATAATTCCGATAGTATCCTTTCGCAGCGATATAATCTAATAAAAATTGTTTGCGTTAAAACTTGCCATTGCTACAAAACCTATCCTATCGGAACTGTGTATAAAACAGAACAAAACAATGTATTTACTTCCTTTTTGTCACGAGATATGTAGTAGTGAATTTAAATTACTTATACGTATTTTTAGAATACATTCATATAATAGTAGTCTAAGATCATACACTAATAGTAATAAGAATTACTATATTAATCATTTTTAATTCTAAGGTGAAATGTTGCTTGAAATGTATTAATGTGTTAATGTCCCTGCTAGCATTACTAATAATTTAAATTCGTCTTCAATACTTGCAGAGACCTTTTTGAGGGACCATGTTGCGGGGTGCAGTACATTATTTGAATTGCGTCACGTAACTGCTAATGATATTGTTACAGCATTTAAGACACTTAATTTAAAAAATACTTGTGATCTTTGGGGAATGTCCGTAAATTTAGTTAATAATATAATAGAAAATATTGCAAACAATTTAGCTTTCATATTTAATAGGTGTTGTGACTATGGTACATTTCCTAATTTACTAAAGCTTAGTAAAGTTATACCTCTATTTAAAAAAGGTGATCAAGAAGACTGTAACAACTATAGACCTATCTCGATTTTACCAACATTAAGTAAAGTTTTCGAAAAGTTAATATTAAACCAATTGACTAGTCACTTTGCTTCTAATAATTTGCTGCACACCAAACAGTTTGGTTTCACAAAGGGGCGCTCAACCACAGATGCTGGAGTTGCACTACTAACACATATATATAAGGCATGGGAAAACTCAAAAAATGCTTTGGGGATATTTTGTGACCTCTCCAAGGCATTTGACTGCGTTGAACATTGTACTTTATTGCGCAAACTTAATCACTATGGGATTAAAGGACAAGCTCAGAACCTCATAGCCTCATACCTTCATGATAGGATACAAACTGTAGTTGTTAATGGAGAACGTTCTAGCGGTGCGTCAATTAACATTGGTGTTCCACAAGGATCTATTTTAGGACCCTTCTTGTTCTTGGTATATATCAATGATCTACCTTATTATTTACAGGATAGGTGTGAAATAGTTCTGTTTGCAGATGATACCTCATTAATATTCAATGTGGATAGGCATGACCCAAATGTTGACGAAGTGAACAGTACTCTTTTACACATATCCGACTGGTTTACTGCTAATAATTTATTATTAAATGCCAAAAAAACAACTTGTGTTGAATTTTTACTACCTAACGTTAAAAAGTTGAGCAGAAATATTACCTTGAACGGGGAGGTATTACACCCTACAGAATCGACTGTATTTCTTGGGTTAACATTGGACGAGAAACTACAGTGGGGAGCCCATGTCAACACCGCTGCAGGTAAGCTCAGTTCAGCAGCATATGCAGTCCGAAAGGTAAGGCATCTCACCGATGAAGATACAGCTAGATTGGTATATTTCAGCTACTTTCATAGTATTATGTCCTATGGAATTCTACTATGGGGCAGGGCAGCAGATATAGAAACTATATTTATCTTACAGAAAAGAGCCATTCGCTCTATATATAATTTACGTGCTCGGGACTCACTAAGAGATCTCTTTAAGAATACTGGTATACTTACTCTACCATCACAGTATATATTTAATAATATTTTGCATGTACACAAAAACGCCGACTTACACACAAGAGTAGGAGATAGACACTGTTATGGCACAAGGAACAGAAATAGAATTGAAATGCCATTTTTCCGATTAGCTAAAGTTAAAAATTCATTTATGGGTCAAGGTATACGCTTTTACAATAGAATTCCTCATAATATTAGAGAGTTTAGTAGTTCTAAATTTAAAACTTATATAAAAAATGTACTAGTTCAGAGAGCGTACTACAGTATTCAGGAATATATGGACGATAAAAACCCATGGAGGGTTGTCGCGTAAAAACCACAGGACAGTTCTTTGTATATTATGATATATTATGTATTTAGATATAATTTACATATTATGTAATATCGACATGATTTTAAAAGAGCAACTATGGAGTTTCTTGCCGATTCTTCTCCATAGATCACTGCTTTCCGAATCGGTGGTAAATGTTAAAATAATTATGTAATGACGATTCGAAAGTGCTACTAAATAGTAGTCTAATTGAATAAATGAATGTTTGAGTTTGAGTTTAATTTATTTATAGTATACGGTTGTGCAATAAAAATTATATGATGTTAGTATTTATTAATTAGCCTTTAGTATGTACAAATTTATTTATCCTTAAAATTTTGCGTGACTATTTAAGTAGTCCAATCCTTATAAATCAGTTTTTATTGTTCTATATTAAAATTATTTTCTTTTTGCTTTTTTAAGGATACTGTGCTATTTAAACTAATTTTAATTCGTTCGTTATCGAATGGTGCAGAAATATGTTTTTTTTTCATAATAAATCTGTAATGTTCCTCATAAATATGAATGTGTCGTTCTTTCATCAACATCTGTTGAAACAAAAAACATTGTGAACTTATAACACAATGAGAATGATTGTTATTACTAATTATTATTATTATAACATTAGCTTATATTGTAAGAAATATTTTTCTGTTCAATATGTACATCTCATTATATTATTATATCTACAATCGGATGATTAACTAATTATTATACCTATACCTAGTATTATTAAAATAACGAAATGAAATTAGTCTGATACTTGAGCTATAGACCTACAGATTCTAGTCAAGGCTTTTAATAACTGAGCTAGCCTTACACTATGCTTATTGTCATCCTTTCTTGTAAATAACACAATATTCACTATTTTATAATATCTTGATGTGAGACTGTCTGTAGTTTAGGTAGTAAATGTACTTATTGGCCTACCTTTTTCAATAAATGACTTATATACTTATTCTGTTATTTTATTTTGTGTCCTTTTCCTCATATTAGTTAGGAGATTACTGCTGAAGAAATGTGTAAAAACCGACTACAGTAGCATAGCAATTAAAGCTTGTGCATATAGAAAAGTGGGGTTCGATTCCCGTTATAAAATCCGCCATAATCGCGGACTAAACTTAAATTTATACTTATTTAACTCATACTTTTATGTACAGATAATAAAAAGAATGAAAACATTCTATTTATCCTCATAATGAAAATAAAATAAAACAGTAATTGACTCATAAAATATAAGGATTATTTTCTGTTCTACACATTATTATAATAATATAGAGTAAAAAGTTAGTCAAAACACACCAATTTTGTTGCACCGTAATTATAATAAGCATAGGTAGGTACCGAATGCTGACTATCAAAAATGTGTGTACTGAATTCAGAATCAGAAAATAAAAAAGCAACAAAGAGCATTCGTAGAACATGAAATGATAAAGATTTTTGCGATTGGTCGATGCTCTGTTCAGAGTAAGGGTGCTTTTCCACCAGAGACGTTCCGTATTTAGCCTTTGCTCTATTCATCAAAACGCTAATAGATTCAAATAGAGGGCTATTATATCGTATTTTTAGCTATAGGTAATATTGAATGTAAGGTACTACAACAAAATGTTACAGTGAAGAACACTCGCTGTGAGAATTGCGCCACACCGAGCGTCTAGTATGTGCAGGAACGTAATGTTACTTGCAAAAAAAACAATATATAATATTGTTTACACTTGACTGAATTTAGCAGACACCAGGCAAAGCGCGGTTTAGTTTTGCCTGCCTTCCATACTTTTGCAAAAGTGTAACGGACGTAACGGTGCATTTAAATCAAACGAACGAATGCCCATTCTAATTCACTGCCGTTTAATGTCAAATTATTTTTGTGTAAACAGGCTTAGAGCATTCATTCGTTGTTCTTAGTTCGAATAGATTATATGCAATGTTCTAATACTGAACAACACTGAATACGAGTTTTCGTTTACATTAAAAGATCACGAAAGAATTTTCTCTCTCTAGCTCTATCTCTATGTTTGTTTGGTCTAAATGCATCGAGAACCAAAAAATGCAATGCTTTACGGAAATTAAAGGACGCCTTTTTTCATAAATAAAGTTAAAACTAGAAGGATTAAGTCGATTACAAAAAATAACGCTACAGTTTAAACTCAGATCAGTGCACAGCTATAAGATCACAAGTTTAATCATGTCGTAAACTCAGTTCCTATTCATATCAACTTTTTGTATTTTAACAATATAGAAAAATTCGATCTGGAAGCGGGATTCGAACCTGCATATTTGAGCTTTTTGTGTTCATATTAATTAAATTTATTGCTTTATTCTAATAGTCATATACGGTATACCTAATATATCATAAGATCGTTCCTCGTTTTGGGAAATCGGGTCATTAAATAAAACACCAGATTAATAAATACAACATATATTAAAACATCATTTTTTTATACATAGTGGATCGTAAAATAAATTTCTAATTAAAACGATAAATCTTATAATTAAATACATGTTTAGGCATAAGGAAGGCAGCTTTACGTCAGATTGAGTTCCGTTTCCGCGGCTTCTTCCTCTACATTTTGGCCCAAAGACATCAATCGCATTTTATACTCGTTTATTTTCAAATCCTGTAAAAGAAAACATTTGTAAGTATAAAAGTTGACAAATTATTTTAGGGGTAAATTTTTTTCCCCGGATTTTGTAAGATGTAAAAAGTGAATTTTTAAGAGCAGTTATGTAACATAAAATAAATTATCATTGAAGACTTATAAATGAAGTTTTGCACTTGAACATAGACTTTCTATTATCTTTCATACTTTTGCGTTTATTGATTACAAACAAAAAATCACATTTATATCCCTAACTAGTTGCGCTTCGCGGTTTTACCCGCGTGGCTCTGCTTCTGTTAATCTTATAGCCTTCCTCGATAGCCCATTGGCTATCTAACACCGAAAGAAGTTTTCAAATCGGACGAGTAGTTTTTGAGATTAGCGTGTTCAAACAAATAATATCTTCAGCTTTATAATATTAGTATAGATATTCTTCTAAATAGGTGTAGATATTTCCAAAACCACAAACCTGATCAGCGAGCAATTCCAGCAAGTCATCTTGATCCTTCCTCAATTTCTCCAACTCCTGTTCAGAATTTCTCTTCCCTTCTTCAGAACTCTTCAACACCTCATTTAGTCTGTTCACTTCTGCATTCAGAGCTTGTATTTTGTTATCATATTCGACCAGAACATCTTGGTTTGGGGCTACATGATTGGCTTGGCTGGATTGGTGGGCTTGTCCCGGCGTGGCCTGGCTTGACTGACTCATTTGTTGTAGCGGCATTTGGTTTGGTAATTTGGCCGAAACTTGCGCTTTAAGTAGCGTGTTTTCGTCTTTGAGAAGCGAATTTGATGCTATCGAGTCGTTGAGGGCACCCTGGAAGGAAACGGTAATTTAGTACGTTTAATACTTGACAATGCTGTTCTCTCGGTAAACATGGTAACGGGAATATTTTCAAAGTTCGCCACGTGTCACGCAGCTTACAGCAACATTTTTAGTTTTTACGATGCGTTAAGTGACACGCAGCTTACAGCAACATTTTGACGATGCGTAAAGTGTCACGCAGCTTACAGCAACATTTTGACGATTCGTAAAGTGTCACGCAGCTTACAGCAACATTTTTACGATGCGTTAAGTGACACGCAGCTTACAGCAACATTTTGACGATGCGTAAAGTGTCACGCAGCTTACAGCAACATTTTGACGATTCGTAAAGTGTCACGCAGCTTACAGCAACATTTTGACGATTCGTAAAGTGTCACGCAGCTTACAGCAACATTTTGACGATTCGTAAAGTGTCACGCAGCTTACAGCAACATTTTGACGATTCGTAAAGTGTCACGCAGCTTACTGCAACATTTTGACGATTCGTAAAGTGTCACGCAGCTTACAGCAACATTTTGACGATGCGTGAAGTGTCACGCAGCTTACAGCAACATTTTGACGATGCGTGAAGAGTCAAGCAGCTTACAGGAACATTTTAATACCTCCATTCCCACGCTACTCACAGCGAAATTTTGACAATTCGCCAAGTGGCACGCTATAAGCCACGTGTCACGAAACTAACAGCGATATTTTGATGTGCGCTACGCGTGCCGCAGCACACAGCGTGACGCACGCACCTGCAGCTGGCGGTTCTGCTGCACGAGCGCCTCCAGCTGGTGCACGAGCTCCTGGAGCCTTGCATCTTGTTGCCGGATCAGGGATTTGTACTGCTCGAGGTTGTCTTCAGCAGCGACCGCTTCGCTTGGACCGTTCTCCTGCTTCTGGGACACGCTCTGGATCAGCACGTCTGGAAATATGGGTATTTGGAGTCATTATTAATTACTTGTATTATAAACTGCGAAAGTTTGTTCTTGTCTCTTTTTCATGTTTTATTATATAATTTTTGTGCCTGAAGAAAATTTGACGGTAGAAAGTTAAATGGGTAATTTTACCGCGGTGTATGGTCTTATTCATGCAAATAAGCTTCGCTGGCGTGTTCAAAGAATTAAACACGCCAGTGAAGCTTAGCAATAGCAGGCAATAGTTAGTATGGTTTATATCAATTTCAAATTCGAAATATTACGATTGCAAACTGTGCAGCTTCCTAGATTTTGTAGGTATATCTCCAAAAGAGATAAAAATATGACAACCACCATCAATTTTTGAATCGATAGGGCTTTTTGATAAAAAATATTTCACTTAATAAAAACGATGTAACAACCGCTCCACCATAAAAATAAACGATCAACTCACTCTCCAAAACCTTGAACAGTCTACAGAACTCGTAGTCGATCAATATTTCCGACGCTATCTTGACTCTTAGCTGCGGGTGTTTCGCCGCCTTATTGTACAGTTCATGTTTGGTTACTTCGCTTAGTTTCGCAGTAAAGGTCTCGACTCCTATCCTCTTGGTCAGCAGTTGCTTGAGGGACTCTTGCGAGTAACTCTCTACGGAGTCGTCGTTGAAGTGTATGCAGATCGCCAGCAGGAATGCGGACAGACCTGAAATATTAGTAACATATTGTTTTGGTAAAAAAAAATAATTATTATTAGCAGCAACCAAAATTAGGTACAATTTTTGAATAGTACAATTGCAGTCTGTTTGGTTTTAGTAGAGACAATTTTCAGTTCTAGTTTATATTTTACTTTATCACTTATTCTTGGAAAAACAACCAGAACATGAATTTCTATTCTGGTCTATGTTCTACTGGTCTTCTTATCTATATAGTAATAGCTGCCAATTGTAAATTCTGCAGCAAATACTCTTGGGAATATTTGAACACAATATTGGGAGAAGAGCATGATTAAAAGCTTCTTCACTTCAAGAGCATTACCAGACGGACTATCCAGATCTACTATCAGCAATGACCCTGCAAGAGATAACTTAAATAAGTAACACACACACACAGACCCAAACACACACACTCATTTACACATCCACTCATTCACTCACACAGTCACATTAATAGGCTCATTTTTATTTCTGTCGAAATCGAACCGTTAGTTTTCACGTGATGCCTTCACATACAGACAGACAGACAGACAGACAAAAATTTTTTTAATCACATATTTGGGTTTGGTATCGATCCAGTAACGCCCCCTGGTATTTATTTTTTCAATATTTTCAATGTACAGAATTGACCCTTCTACAGATTTATTATGTATATGTGTAGATTACTATAATTTATCTTGTCAACAGCTGTAAGGTACCTTTTATGAATAAAATAAAATAAAAAAATAAAACTAGACATCATTTGGAAGCGCTTTTGAATCGTAATAATACAGATAATTTTTAATAAAAATAATAATAATAATGATTTGGCGTAGGGATGTCATGGCGTAGGGATGTGACGACCCCATCGCCCCCGGTTGGCATATCTACAATAGATATCCCAACCGTGCAGTCAGTCACCCCGCAGGGCACCTTGTGGCGAGGTGTTGGGGAGTAGCGACCCCGCGGGAACCGAGCGCTCCCGGGGGAGGTCCCTGTCCTCACCTCTGGGCTGTCCCGGTGGCAGTTCGGAGTGAACAATGACGAGGTTCAGGATCCCCCACCTCTGGCTTGCCTTTGTTGGCCGTCCAGAGTGGAGCCGCTAGAGCTATATGCTCGGGGGTGGAAGTGTCTAATGGCGTAATAGCGGGGAAACCCGCTCCGGGCCCGCGGGCTCGCGATGGTGAAACCGGTGCCGCACCTCTCTACACCCCCAGCCGTTCAGCTGATGTTGCCCCCTTGTTGCCATTATCGGTAACCTTTTTGGGAGCCCATCGACCGAACTGGCGAGTCACCGTCTGCCATAATTTTCAATTTTTAATATTGAAAAGGCAGACGTCCATAGCCCCCATAGACCCAATATACCAGTCCATCTAACACCCCCTTCCATAACCCAGTTTTATTCATTTGCATTTTTCTGCAATAGTCCTACATTGGCCGCGGACTGCCCAGGGCTGTATCTCTATAGTGCAGCCATGGGCAGGCTGCGGCTGGTGTCCCACAACACATTAAATTCTCTAAAGGGCCTCTGCGTGTTGGACCTGTGTCCCCACGTAAGCCTTCCAAAGGACCGGGTATCATCCTTACGGCGATACCCGTGTATTATGGAGAGAGACATAATAATAAAATAATAATATTTTACCCCAGATTCGGAAAGCAGCTTCTACAAAGAAGGCAGGATACTCCATAGTAGTTTTTTTTTTACGTTAGGTAGTCAAAATTCAACACACAACAACAAGTTGTTTATTTTAAATGAATAATGAATTATTAGCTATAATTCAGTCAGATAAGTGGAGTAGTGCTACTCACCTTGCAGCAGATACTCGTTGTCATCGTGTTCATTGGAGCAGGTCTGGTTGACGAGGTAGCCCACACCACCGGGCACCTGCAGGAACGCACTCACTGCTCCCGGACAGTAGCTCATCCACTGCGATAGTAGCATTAGTAGCGCTACCTGGAAACGTGGTTATTACTTATATGAACTCAATGGGAAATATTTATTAGGTACACTTGGATAGAATAGACGAAAAACTAGCAAAAAGTGGGTAGGTACATAAAAATATGAAACATGTACTAATATGCGGTTTTATTTCAAAAAAAAAACGCTTGAAAAACGCGCGCCAAATATAAGGTTGCAAACTGAAAATACGGAATTTTGTCACCCGGAATGGTGAAAAACGCGGGTTCGAATCCTGCATCGCGATCGAATTTTTTCTATTCTTTAAAAATTTATCAAAATATACCTCAGATATAATGTATATAGCTCAGAACATTTAAATGTGCAAAAACGATGTTTTCGCACTGGAAATTTGTACCCGAATTTTTTTATCATAAGCGAAAAATTATTCTGAACTTACTTTAGACTGCAGCTTCGTAGTCTGCTGCAGCAGCACAGTGCACTGATGCAACAGAGACACCGGCGTACTGCCAACATTTGTGGCCAACAGTACCCTGAGTAACTGCTCCTTTTGTCCAGGATTATCTATCAAAGAGTGCATTAGAGCAACAGCAGAGAACCAATTGGATAGAACATCGGAGGAGAATAGCCCGCCACAGAGTAATTGACCACTTGTTAGGCTAGAGACATCTGTGGACGATGGCAGGAGAGTCTGTACCAGGGACGCTTGGCTCATCTCGTTGTGGTAGAGATAGCATTGGAAACAGTACAGCACTGCACACCTGGGAAAAATATTATTAATTTAATTCTATTCTAACTTTGCGGTGCTTTAGGATTAAAATTGTTGGAATTTTTCTCGAGTTCAATTTCGTATATTAATATTTTCCTCGTAAGATGATTCGAAAAAAATATATAGTTTAAAAACTCCTTTAAGCCTCCATGCTTCCAAAAGTGTGTCGCGAGCGCGAGCCAAATATAAGGTTGCAAACTGAAAATACGGAATTTTGTCAACTCATGGAAACACGTCTAAAAATGTCTGTACTATTACTGTCTATTTGTTTAAAGAAAGTTTTTTATTCTTACCTAAGAGCGAAGGGTTGCTTTTCATTTACCATGGACATAAGCAGAACGACGATAGCCGGTCGCGGCGGATTTGACGGCGCCATTACATTTCCAATGAAGTCCTGATTAGCTAGATCACCTCTTACTACTTCACCGACTGTATTTATCGTCTCCGTCAAAATATCTGCTGGAACTCCATTCGCCATCAAAATATTGCACAGAGCATTCAACAATCCAACATTTTTCATAATCTTCTGACAACTCGATATAATCTGTGCTGAATTGCTCGGAGACACCAATGTTCTCACTATTTGTAACATACAATGAACGTTCGATACTTTCTGAGGTGACCAACCCACGTCTTCCGAATCATCGGGCGTATTGAACATCGGCAATGTCTTCTGTATATAACTACCCTCTTTAAAGAAGTTTATATTACTACCGTTATTCTTCAATAGATTCAACATTAGCAATAAACAATCTTCAACAATGATCCCTCCGTCCGAATAGCCCTCGCTCGAAACTATTTCGAACAATCTATCGAACGCGTTTTCGAAAGCGACAATCTTTTGTATATTCGCATTGCCCTTTGTCAATTTTATTAGTAGAAGAAGAGTTTCGTTACGAATCACTTCTCTTGTGTCTCCAAGTAAATCCATCATTTTGGAGACACCCATAGGTTTGACTAGAATTATTTCCTGAATGTCCTTAGTCCTATTTGTTAGAAGAGAGGTTAATAATTGAACGGCAGACAGTCGAACTCTAAAATCGTATTCATCTAAGAGATCTAGTACAAGTTGAATGTTGTGCGGGTCTTTAATGAACATCTCAGTGAATTGCTCACCGATATTCATAGGAACGTGAGGATTATCTTCCTCTTCTTCAAATTGTGACGGTGACATTATGTTATTAAGGGTGTCTAAGGCATAGTTTATTGTTTCATTATCCGCGCGATCAAGTTCTAGCACCTGTAAAAATGAAAGAAGATAAAAAAAATGTTGTGTGGTTTTATGAAACCACGGTAAAAGTGAAACTTTTCTTCACACTTAGACATTTAACTAAAAATTATCGTATTTGTACGATAATTATCGTACGTATCGTGCGTCACGCGACATGCGCTACACAGGCCAAAAAGTTTGAGACGATGTAATAAAAGTTTCACTTTAAAAACATAACATTCAGAAGATTCCATTGTTTGGAAAAATGTCTAAGAAAACTAATGTCTTTTCTTGTTCAATGGACACAAATAGTACTTATAAATGTGAAAAACCCTGTGACACAGGGGTTGAAATCGTAGTCATATCTAACATGTATCGTTTAATACATAATGTGTATGAATTATGAGACAACAGCCATTTTACACATAAATCTCTCTCATAGGCGTATTGTTTTGTAAAATATCTGTTGAATGATATTTCGTCAATCGGAAGATACGAGATTTCAGGTGCTTTTGATCTTGATATATTAAAATATAAGGCGACTTTCTTTTGAAAGGAATGATAGAGATGGATGTGGTCTTCCATTTGTGGATGTGAATTTTATTTTTATGTTTTGATAATATTAAAAGTAGAGTGACTGATTGCAATATATCCAAAAATAGTACTGCTTTACATAAGCTTATTTTGATTATTAATTCTAAATAAATTTTATAGTTGTTTTCCACACAACAACAGTATCTATAATATTTTGTTTGTTTTCTACACATTTGTTTATTTTAGATGGATATCACTTTAATACATTTTGACTGATTAATTATTAACCTAAAATTTAGGTCAAAATCTTCTCTTATATCTTAACCTAAAATTTAGGCCTATATCTAGGTCTTATCTCGTAGAAGTGATATTTTTAATATTTAATATTAAAAATATCTTCTAAGAGATAAGACGGCCGAATAATTGTATGCTTTATTTTAAATTTATATTAGTTCTAAATAAGCCTTTCTCCTTGTACAATTTTATTGAAGAGTGAGAATAATAAACACAACGTAAATTTACAACTTTAATATAAACTTAAAATTACCTGTTTCAATGTATCAATGCCTTGGGCGCCCACCTCTACCCTGTACTTCCTCGACATAGCTTTCAAGGCACGGCAGGCATCTCGTCGATCCTCTAGAAGTGTCGAGTTGTTGACCCTGTCCACTAGACGTTCAACCTGTATTGTGTGAATAAATTTTTATGAATATGAATTATTTTTTTAGTACATTCTTAATTTGTTGTTATATAGATAATATGAGGTGTAAGATAAACCATACAAATGAATTAATTTCTTAATCTTTATGATTTATTATTGCCTGCAAAGATAACATGAGAAGCAGGCAATAGAAGAATTCTTTTATTTTATTATTTTTTTATGTTGTATAATACTTTTAATCTATACTAATATTATAAAGCTGAAGAGTTTGTTTGTTTGTTTGTTTGAACGCGCTAATCTTGAGAACTACTGGTCCGATTTGAAAAATTCTTTCAGTGTTAGATTAATTGAGGAAGGCTCTATATCTTCACGCTAAGACTAACGGCTACAGCTACAGCTACTAACAGCTAGACGACGGGTGAAACCACGAAGAACAGCTAGTATGTGACAAAATAAAGTATATAGCTAAATTAGAATGTAGCAACAAATCATAATTAAGGAATCTATAGAAGTATTTAAATGGACTTACTTAGTATTTTTTAAAACCATAATTATCATAACAACATATTTTTTGGATAATATATACTGTTTATGCTAAAACCAATAATTTAAAAATAAGGCTTGAAATAACAGATTTAAAATTATCTATTTATGAATGCATTTAAAATTAAAACACATAATAGTATTGTTTTCAATACATGAAAAAATCTATTACTAGTATCTAACACACACAATCCAGCACAGACAAAAAACTAGATTGAAAAACTTGTTTATATTTCATTAAATGAATTTAATTAACAGACATTTCATAATTCCTACCATTGTATCTGTCTGAAAATTTCCACTGACTGTGATTTTCTTAAATAAAATCGCCCACACACATTACATGAACACCGAAAATACAAAAAAGTGAATATTATTAATAGTTCAAGTAGGATATTTAGAGAAAACTCACTGTTTCAGCTCCAGAAGGCAGTTGGCCGGGTTCCGGCGCCCCTAAAACAGTCTTCAACCCACTTTTAAAGAAATCCATTTTGAGATAAGTATGAATCCTTTTATTTGCCCTTATTCCCTAGATATTTAATACATGAAATACATAATAATCGCGTTAATTTCCAAAATTTAAGGATACGAGTACACGTCAAAGCATTTTGGATTACAACATTCAAACATCAATCAAAATACTGTCAATGTCTTGATTCTTGCGTGTACCACAGAGAAAGGTGTAAGGCCGCCTATCCACCTGTAAGAAAACTTCCGCGAGAAATGTCCGACAGTCTGTCCGGCAGCAACTTGCAAGTCTAATTCCGCGTTTCCACCTGCAAGTAGACTTGCAAGTTGCTGTCAGACAGACTGTCGGACATTTCTCGCGGAAGTTTTCTTTCAGGTGGAAACGCGGCCTAAAGCTCACAGTGTTTTAAGAAATATATTATGAACATATTATAATATTAATGGTGTATGGTGTTGAATAAATATACATTAGCTTATTTTTAGCTTAAAATAATTTAATTAATGACAGTGACAGAAGGAAAAATAAATTGCATTTCCTATTTCAATCTGTGGACTGTGGTCTGACGTCAGACGTCTATGGGTGCTTGTCAGCTTGTCTTCATTTGATTGATGCACAGAGACTCAAAGCGATTTTTGTTTACCTAATTAATTTTAAATAAATAATAGATTTTTCTTAAATCTTTTACTCTATCGTAATTAATTCAAGCGCAAAAGTTTTCATCATGTCTACTGATCTAAGTGCAAGTTTCAACGAGCAGTACATCAATATAAATACGAAACTTAAAAAGTATACCTAGCTTTTACCTTTTCATCTGTACAATTCTTATTAGAAAATACATAAATAATGTTATTAAATACATTACTTCTTTTGCAGACGATTCATGCGTAAGCCAAATGTTTCTGAAGCCACAAACGAGTTTATAGGGCTTGCAATTCAGTGTGAACATTCAGAGCAACCGTCTTTCGCTGGACAAACGTATATCGGTGCTGCGAAATGTGAAGCATCTGCTGGAAACTCACTTGGCGAAGCTGAACAGTACATAAACGCTGCTAGACAGTTTATGAAGGCTGAGAAAAAAATATCCGCTTTAAAATTGTATAGCCCTGATAGAGAAAATTTAGAGGTAAGTTTAAATATTGTAAACTATTCTTTTACTCATAAATTATAGATTTTAATAGTGCAATTGACATTTAACGTAGATGGAAGCCTTAGAAACTTATTCATTCAACTATTAGTGTCCTTAAAAATCTATAAATAAATGCTTTTCATTCCAGGCAGCAATAGGATGTTTCCTACAAGCGTTACATAAGTATCCTGAAAAGTCACCACTACGCACTTCTATTCTGATGGAAATATCAAATGACCTTCTAGAATTAGATCATAAACTGGAAGCTATAGCATATTATGAGCAAGCAATAGACACAATTGAAGAAGAGGCTCTTAAACTGATGTGCTTGTTTAAGCTGATGAATATGCAAATTGATGCTGGTGAGAATTTTTAAGAATCTCCAAGTGAATTTTATATAGAATTACTACCTACTTATTTGTTGAAGTAGTCCATACTTTAGCATAAACAGTGCTAAAGAACTGAAAATAAATTATTATAATTGTTATAAATAAGAATTATGGCTTTTTAATGCATATTTTTTTAAATTTATATTCAAATTTCAAATGAATATAAAATATATATTTTTATTTCAGGTAAACTTGAAAGAGCTTTGATAACTGGCAATACCATTGTAGATTTTGACTACCATAAACCAGAGAGGATATTAGCCGAGTAAGAATATGAAATCTATCAATGTTATATAAAAATATATAATAATAAATAACATAATCTTACTTTATAATTAGTTATACATATATTAAAGGAAACATTTATTTTTCACTATATTATAATGTATATTTTTACAGAGTACAAGTATGCAGAATTCTCCTTGCTCTTATTGTTGATATGGACGAAGCAAACAGGACAGAATCATTGAAAAAATTGCTATCGGATATCATGAATGATGAAGATAATGATTGTAAGTTACCCACTGAGGCATTTTTAAGTATTTTTATTAAGATACTAGATTTCCGCCAGCGGATTTGCCCGCATTTGCAAAGGAAAACCCGCATAGTTCCCGTTCCCGTGGGATTTCCGAGATAAAAACTATCCTATGTGTTAATCCAAGTTACTCTCAATATGTGTGCTAAATTTCATTGTAATCGGTTCAGTAGTTTTACGTGAAAGGGTAACAAACATCCATACAAATTTTCGCATTTATAATATTAGTAGGATATTATAATTAATCTGTTATGAATGCTCACTTATACCACATATTTTAATTTGCATGATATGTATTTGTCTATGGATTTTTTTCTTTTTTACTACAATCTATCTCCTTTGTGGGGTATCCAGCACTCAACTACAAATTTAGTTAGTGTTATGTGTGTCATATACTAATTAGTAAAACAGTAACTGTTTACTGTGAATCATGTTTTATGGTAAAATATCTTAATTTTTACCAATTATCTGCTTTGACCAACCTACTATCTATAATAATTATTAATATACTTTCCTAGTTCAAAAAATAATTATTATATACTTAAAAATGGTTTCTTTTTCAGCAATACCATTCAACCCTGACCTAAAACTGAAGTTACAGTCAATCATTATATCAACCAACATGTCTGATCAACAGGCCCTCATCAATATTTCGTCAGACACTAAACTGCATTTGACGACTCAGCAAAGTGATCTACTTGATATGCTAATTGAGAAACTACAAGAAGAGCAGTAAAATTGTTGTTGTGATTATAATATCGAATATATAATATAATAAATAATGTTATTTAAGGTTTCCCCTTTTTTTAAGATTTGTGAAGTTAGTTTTGTCTCATTCTAAACTACATTTACAAATAATGTTGTTTAACTATTGGACATTTGTTTGATAGCATTTTAAACAGAAGTATAATAAAATATATATATTTTGTAACATTTTTTAATTTGTTCAATTTTTATAAGCACAAATGTTACATTTTATTTTTAAGTGTTATTCTTGTGATCTCATAATATTTGTATATAATGTATTAAGTTGAAATAAAATATTAAGAACCATTGCACATTTTTATTTGTTTTTCTCCTATTTTTTTTTGTTCAACAGTTTTTCTTAAACAGCTTCACTAAATTCTGTTTGATAATTTTTAATACAGAGTATGTATATGTAAATTCAATTCAAAATAGAAACAATTTATGATTAAGACTTTTTATCAATACGACTACTAGTACTAGTAATCCCTTCGATAACCGAAGAAGGCTCCTTTATGACATTTCCGAAGTTTGCCTCCTTATCGACGACGATATTTTCATCGCCAATTTTTAGTTCGTTCGCAAAGTTAGTAGCTATATCAATAGCTTTATTCTTCTGAGAATGTATCCACATTTCATCAAACTCGTCATCACTCCCAGAATCCTTTTCAGACTTGGGCTTTTCATTTGTCTTTTGCCAGCAGTACTCAAACGGATAGCTGACATTGCGATTATCATCCAGAGCAATTTCAAAACGAGATGACAAAGAGTTGTATGTTGTATGGACTCCTTCCAATAAGTTGACATCGACTTCTTCAAATCCAGTAATGAATTTGAACAGCTCATCAGCTGTTTTTATATTTGGTACTCCTTTCTTTTCAAAGAACTGAAAATAAATTAGCACATTATTATATAAATCTTTGATTAATGATGTAATAAATAACATTGAAAGAAATTTACACCTTGGCATGATATTGTAAATTGTTATGCAATTGTTTACAATGTTGCATAATGCAACTTGACTCTTAGATTTCAAAATATAAACAATAAATACTTACATTGATAATGTTTTTGCAATCCCTCAAAAGGAACTCTAAACCATTAGGATGATCAGGCTGAACAGACTGCGACACATCTATGAACCAGCATTTGTTCTCCCACCACAGAATATTGTATTCGGACAAATCAGCATGCACCAGATGTCCAACATTATACAACTTGTTCATTGCATCCACAATCTCATGGTAAACACTCTCCCATTGTTCTGGCTTCAATATAACATCTCGCAACTTAGGAGCAGGCTTGTTATCTTTCCCAATAAAAGACATCACAAGGATGTGCTTCTTCAAACAAACCATTTCGGGACAATTCAAGCCAACTTTCTGTATACGCATCATATTATGCATTTCCTTCTCAGCCCACATGTGCACAATTTTACGAGGATTCTGCTTGGAAAACCGGTCTTTAAATCTATAGTCAGCTTCAATGTATTTATCACGAGTTTTGAACTCATTCAGTGTAGTTTTAAACACTTTGATAGCGCATTCTTTTGGCAGCACCATATCTGGATAGGAAGGATCGCTGTTGGCATGGAGGACTACTGATTCTTTGCCAGTTGATATGACTCCATTGATATCCTCCAGTAGACCATTGTTGATCAGTTTGAAGAGGATAAGTCTGGTGGATTCGTCGAGACCCATTTCAGCTGTAGCTTGACTCTCTTTTCTGTCTAACATTTTGTGTTTACGGGCAGTGTTCCATCTAGTATGCTCTTTGAGTTGGTTGAACGCATGATTGGGTAATTTCATGTCGAATCCAGCGCCATCGCCAGTACAAACTTCTGGTGGGAATGCCATCACTCTGCATGCATTTCTTCGAGCGTTTATAACGCCGTCGTGTTTTGTAACCATTTCTCCATCTTTTATAATGTAACCCCTCTTTGGCAAACTAGCGAACTCTTTTTCGTTAGTTTCAAATCTGTCCCAGTCCTTTCTTTCAGTGATTTCACCGTCGTCATCGGAGTCAGAATCATAAACTAAATGTTCAGGCACCGTCCGATAATTATCATATGATACAGACACCTTGGATTCTCCGTTCTTCTTTTTCTCCACGCGCTTTATCTCATCATCGTATTCTTTATCGAACTGGCATTGCAAAACTTTTGCAATTATAGCATCTGAGTCGCAATATTCCTTTACATTGGACTCTTCGATTTGTCCAAGAATTTCAGGGGATAGTTCATTGGATTCGGATGTAACATTGTTATCCGTTATATGCTCCGCGAACTTTAATTCCTCCTTTACTTGTAATCCCTTAGCGTATTCTTCAGACATAATATCTGATAGGTTTTGCACATCAACAGGTGCTGACACTCTTTTCCACGGATTCGACATATTGCTTATTATTAATTATCACAGATATTAGATTGCTTCAGGTTAAAATTAAAATTGCGTATAATATTGAAAATAAAACTATTTAAAGTAATTCTAAGTTCCAACCAAACAAATTGCTTTGTGATTTCCTCAGTGATTTCACAATTTTCACACTATGATGAAAGTTGAAATTTGAAATGTCAAAAATACAATTGACGTGCAATTGACTAATCAATGTCCAATGACCATAGATAAAATACCTATACTAATCAAGCCTTCAATCCTTTCTCCATTGCTTCTTGCTTCCATTGAGATAATAATACTACGTATGGAGGAGACACCACGAACAAAATCTGTGCGCCATTTTTGTGGTCTAAGTTTTAAAAATTATTACCTAGTTAGGTACTTACCGATGAGAGTTAAAACTGAAACTTTTATTACATCGTCTCAAACTTTTGGGTCTGTGTAGCGCATGTCGCGTGACGCACGATAATTATCGTACAAATACGATAATTTTTAGTTAAATGTCTGCAATGTAAAAAAAAGTTTCACTTTTACCGTGGTTTCATTAAACCACACAACATTTTTTCCTTTGCACTTTTCCGTATTATTTGTGCAATATCGTAACACACACGAAGGCTTATTTGATGCGTTTCACTTTAAAACAAATAAAAAATGAGCGTGCAGTTACGCCATATAGCGTATGTTGAGCGGAACATGTAGTGATGTAGGCGGTGTCATCTCCATATTATGTATATCTCAATGATTGCTTCAAGAAACTTACAAAGTTAAATTAAATTACTTAAAAACCTGAGTTTTATGAAACATTTCACTACTTAATTATGAAGAATTTCTGCTAATCAAATACATACGACAACATAACGACAAGTTTAATTTTAAAAGCGAAAGAAATGCTCTGGCTATATTTGTTTGACATTATGGGTAAAAGGTAAAATCCTTTATCACGACTATTTTTAATACTGTAAGCTCCCGTTTATCAGTAAAAAATTCCTATTTTCGTGGCATACATCGACGCTGTCTTCAGAACAAATCTAGAAATTATCTCTACTGAGAAGCGAAATGAAATTCTTTAGTCTGAAATGACACATGACAAGTTTCAAACTGATTGCATAGCCTCCATGTATTTGATGTTTGTTTACATTTTTCGGCTTAGCAGTACCAGTACCTACAGTGTTTCTGATGAGATGTTTGGTCATTGCAATTTGTCTGACTGTTTAAATATAACATTGTAATAGTTATCTTAATAACATATCAAAAAATCAGACATTTAAATTTAAAATAAATTGAGTTAATTTAAAAAAAGCTCTAAGCTTTTTTTTAGTTTTGTTTTCCACAAACATTCAGGTATTAAAAAGTACACTAGAGATTACTGTGAACCGAAACTTATATGTTTTAGAAAATTAGTTGTGTCTTACGGCTCTGGGATCTTACTCTATCACGTTTGACACATTTTATCCTTGCAATACATAGACTTATCCAACTGATCCGATTTTCGCCTGATATAAATTTGTCAATTTCTTTGTTATATTCAATGACTGTCTCTGAAACTGTATAGAACTAGGTATATTATTGATTGGTGATTACAATAAAACAACTGTTGGATTTTTTAGTTATATTTACACCTTATCCTCATTTCGCGGCCTTCTTGCCAGCCCGTGCCGTCGCTTGCTGTGCCTTGAGAACCTTGACGATCTTCTGTTCTTCAATGAGGAAAGCTCTGACGATGCGTTGCTTAACGCACTTGTGGCAGAGGACTCCACCGTATACGCGTTTCACAGTCTTCTTACGGTAGCACAGTCTGGAACGTTCCGCGGGCCTGGCAGGTTGGATACCCCTGAGCTTGCTCTTGCACTGGCCACATCTTGGGATCTTCTTGGGCTTCTTGACATATTGGTAGACTAGACGGCCACCAGGTGTTCGTACTCTGTAATTGAAAAAAGGGATATATTAAAAAATATTTACATACATTACACTATTTCCTATACTAATCTATATAGTAAAAATGAATTGCATAAAGGAATTATTGCAAAGGCTATTTCAAACGTCAAGTAAGTTTCCACAAATTAAGATGTGGAACACATAATTAATAATTTATCAAAACAACAAGTTTGTGTTGTGGAAATTGGAAACCCATAATGGAAAAGTGCATTTTATTTTCTATTCATAAAAATGAATCCCTATTTCCATTGGTCATAGCATCACACATGAATGACTGGACTGATTCCGATGATTCTTATTTTGATGTGTTTGTTATAGTCAGTTGAATTTATGAAAGAAAATCTCAAAAAATGGCACAAAGATTAAAAATTATGCGAAAATATAACACCCATATAAACTTCATTGGTTCAGCAATTTATGCTAAGACAGGATGTCTGTCGGGTCAGCTGATATACATTTAAATATTCATCTTGAGTTTCTATTATTAAATAGCCCCAATAAAATCTGTCGCAAAGTATAACATCATACATAGGGACAGACACCAGCAAATTCATTTTACTGACACTTGAACTAGTATATTGAATAAAATTAGACATGATCATATAATAAAAACCAAATTTAAAACTCAAGGCATTCTGATACAGAAATAATTAATGTTTATTATATAAAATACAGTAGTTTTTAGATTTTACAATAGTTCAATTCATTAATTAAACTCTGTTTCAAACAATGCTGGTAGCAATGTTTATAATGTATGGAAGTGTGAGTTTAAACAATTTATTGTAGGAACACATTTTGTAACTTCATTATATTTCCTTGAAGTTTTTACACTATTTTAAGAAAATGTGGAAAAATGTTAATTGATATAAATTATAAATACTCCACAGAGGCGTATTTACTTCTTGAAGTATTTACTGATGCATGCAAGTTGCAACATTTAATCTTTGTAATACTGTATTTGAAAGTTTCATAATTGGTAAATAAGTAAAACCGCAAGTGTTGTGAAGTTTAAACGACTAAGATGAATTTGAAAAACATAGGAAAAAGCGAAGTAAAGTATCCTTTACCATCACATAGGTTAGCCGTAAACATTATAGGTTATGTATTTGTATATTTACCAAATCAAATACATTTTCATTTATATCGTTAGAAATATGTTTGTAATCTATGTTTATTTAACTGTAAGACTGCTCATTATTACAGAATAATATAATAGATTAACTTACATTCTCCTCTGGTTTGACTTGGTATTGTACGACAATCGCCGTCTAAATGTTAGACGCTGTACCATTTTGAAGCTGAAATATGAAATAAATTATAATTAACACACGTAGATGTTTTTATTTCACCATTCACCGATAGTTTTTAACGAGATTTATTAATGATTTCATTCGATTAATTTATTTTCCACTTTGAACCGTACCTATTTGACAGCTGTTGACAAGAAAAGAAAAACAATTTCTTTTAGATGGTAACACTCGCATAAGTTTGTTTTCATTGTCCCTATTTTAAAATTATTTTATGAAAATTTAAAATTTTTAAATAAATCACTTTTATTTAAAAATTATGCTACAAGAAGATAATTTCAATTAATTTTATTTATAGTATTATTGTACTAAATGATAATTTTAATTTATTTACATCTGAAAATTGTTTAATATAATAAAATTTAAAGCAATTTATTAAATTTTATCAAGTTTCATTTATTTAGTGTTTCTTGTTGCACACAAATATAGGTAAACCAGAATCTGATGGCAATTAGGGAAATCAAAATTTAGAGTGTGCAACCCTGGGGAAAATGGACTGAACGATTTTGATACTGCTTATTTTTTATTTTGATCTCAATATCATTAGTCAAATTACATAAGTGGACAATACTGTTCTTAATAATGATATATCCACTTAATATTATGTAGGTACATACTTACATGTATAATATACAATTATACATATTACTTTTATGCAGGTAATACATATTATTATTTACACATACCTATATTTGTATATTCATTACCAGTATGCCATCTGAAAATATCGATATAATGATAATGTAGATCAAAACTGCTTATAATTTTTTATAAAATAAAATAAAATCAAACTATTTATTTATTTATTTATTCTTCACTGTATAGGAAATACAAAATGAAGACGACACAAAATAAAAGATACAATCGGCATACAGTGGGCGGCCTTATGGCCATAAGCCATTTCTTCCAGGCAACCGTCTATTTTTAACTATGTTTATTTTCGTAAGTATTATCAGATACACACATTATAAAATTGACTTGGACAGCTTGGACTTGACGAATAGCCGTATTGGAAACTCCTGTAATAAGTTTTCATAAAATTATATTCTAATCAACAAACAATATTATAATTACCTACATAAAATATTTTTTAATTTAAAGTATCAAAACGGGTAAGTCCAATTTACCAATAAAATCTTCAAAATTGAAAATTGTGATGTGTTTGACCCTTCTTCATCGAATGTTTTTCTATACACATTTTAAACAACACCTCTTGCTTGTGATCGCAGCGGCGTTTTCGACATTTTCGAAGATTTTTTAGACAAAATCCTAAAAATTATTCATCAACTGGAAAAAAGACAAACAATTTGACAACCAATTTGATAGTTGTCAAATAAGTTGCCACATGAAAATCTTATATTTCTTAAATATAAATATGCCATCAGATTCTGGTAGACCTATACTGTTTTTTTGATAAATAATATTTATAAACTCTTATTGAATAATCTACAAATTGTGAATTGAGAACTAACTCTCTTATATATTTATACATGGTAACAATATTGCAAGGTTAGTAAGATGGCCGTTCATATGTGATGTTTTGTAGTGTTTGTGTTTAAAGTAATAAATATCGTGTATTCAGTGAAATATTTAATAGAATGGGTAAGTTGAATATTTATTACAATCCTTATTACATTATACGTACCCCAACAAACTCATATATCGGACCAATACAAAGATATATGTTTATGAAAGATGACAGGAATTTTGTGAGATAACAACATTACAAAAAAATCACTATTTCTTTTCAGAGTACTTTTTGTAGATGTTGTTTTACGGCCAAATAGCTTGAGAAATATATTTTTGGTACAGTACTATTTATAAGAAAAAGTTATTTGCTGTTAGTCGTTACTAAATGGTCACATAAATCGACTTAATATATACCTACATACTTACCTACTTTCTTCATATAAACTATGGATATAAACACAAGCAGATTCGCATTAATAAAATTAATACTAGAATATATCGTAATAACATCAGTTTCTTATACCAATGATTGATTCCTACTGACTTGAATATACTGAAAAACCACTGTAATACATTATAGAGCACTGGCAATTAATTGCATTAGAATATACAATAAATTCTTAGGTAAATTCTCTTGAATAAGGTAAAGTTGATTTGTTTAGATTCTACAAATATTAGGTACTTATTTGTTTATTTTTCTTATTACAATTTCTTAAAGATTTTGATATCTTCTTAACAGTGTTTATATATTATCTGATTAAAATTCAAATATATTAGTATTCAATACAATATGTTCATTTAAAATCGGTATTTATACAAAACAACAAAAATACTGTGTAATTTTCCCGCTCATTACATTTACAGTTCTCCAATCTAAAGCTATTACTGATTTACTGCGATCACCGAGCCGAGTACCGAGCGATCGAATTTAGGATGTAGCATTGTCCCTCAAACAAATACATGTACCTATTAGGTCGCTCAAATATTATGAAGCTGCTCATTTTGTATTTTAAGTAACTCAAATTAATGTTTAGTAGTCACTGTTCTAATGATTTTTTATCACTGTAGTTATTCTGTAATCCCAACTCATTTTTGTCACCTAAACCTTTAATTTACAGTCACTCGCTTAAATACTTACCACCCTTTATAAATTAACTAGCTGTGCTCTGCAGTTTCACCCAAAGAGCTCCGCTCCTGTTAGTCTTAGCGAGATGATATACAGGGTGTAATCGTTAAGTGTGCACAGGCGATTATTCCGTAACTATTACAGATATCAAAAAACTTTAAACTTATATCGAAAGTATTTAACCTAATGAGTAAAATGGCCATAATTAATTTTTAAAAATAAAACGAGAAATATCTAAAAAATTAACTTGAAACCCTCCCATACATTTAGTATGAGATACGAATATCTCATGTACATGGGTTGATCCAAAAGTAATGATAATCAATATTAAACAAGGTCATTACAGTTATAATAATTATGTCGTTCTCTAGATAGTCTTCTAACTAGAAAATATACTTCAATATTTTTTTTCCTAAACTTAAAAAAAAAAAATTGACTTCATCCACAAAAACCCCTCCACGCGGCCATCACTTCGCTGTCGTCTTAAAATAATTTATTGCTAAGAAAGTGTTTCTTGTGCCGAGGAAAGAGATAAAAGTAAATAGGAGCTAGATCTAAAAAATAGGGTAGGTATTCAAGCATTTGGAATGCCGATTTTTGAATGGCAGCCATCGCAACTGACGCTTTGTGATCTGGTGCGTTGTCTTGGTGAAACAGCGTTCAGGTCCGCAGTTTGCCATGTCTCTTTTCCTTACTAACCTACCGCAATCTTTTAATTTGGTCTGTTTAGTAAGAGCCCAATAAAGTGGCTACCTTTTTAAAATATTCCACCATAAATATTTCTTCAGCGTCCCAAAAAACTACCGCTTTAATCTAACCTACTGATTTTCACTTTGAATTTCTTCATCGTCACTTTGGAAGCTCGCATCCAGGACATTGATTGTTTTTTGGTTTCAGCATAAACATGGTGAACTCGGGTAACGTCCATGATCACAAAACGTGACAAAAAATTATCCTGATATCATGAAAAATTTAGAAATTTACCCTCTACATGTCGAATCGTTGTTTCTTCTTTTCGTCGGGAAACTTTCTGGCACGCACGGTTCACATTCAAATTAATGTAAATAATTGGAAACGTGGCCTGTTGATATGATTTTTTTGTGATTACGTGAATACATGAGCAAGCAAAAAACATTTATTTTATATTTTTATGTGCACAGGAAATACCCAATTATCATTACTTTTGGATCAACCTAGTACATTTAATATGAAAGATTTTAGCTTTTTCTTTCTTTTTTTGGTTTTCTGCTTTAATTACTTCGCAAATTTGAAGGGAAGTTCATTTACAAACTGTAAATAGAGCTCCTCATTGTATTGCACAATGAGGACATCACTTCGAAAATCTGCTATGAATACAAAATGTATGGGAAATAAAATGTATGGGAGCGTTTAATGTAACATTTTTGGATATTTCTCGTTTTATTTTTAAAAATTTATTATGGCCATTTTACTCATTAGGTTAAGTACTTTCGATATCAGTTTAAAGTTTTTTGGTATCTGCAATAGTTACGGAATAATCGCTTGTGCACACTTAACGATTACACCCTGTATAGATAATGGGCTATCTAACACTGAAATAATTATTCAAATCGGACCAGTAGTTCCTGAGATTAGTGCATTCAGACGAACAAACTCTTAAGCTTTATAATATTAGTATAGATTTCATATTTGCAAACAAATAGGCATTTTGTATTATATATTTTTGGAAATATTTACTATTCTTAATTGAATTTAGTTTGTATAATAAATAAACTACTTTATGTGAATTCTAATGTAAATAAACTTCCGAGATTGCCAAGTGACTTAGATATCATAATGTTACTTTGAAAAACTTTCACAATTACCTACTTATAAAATTTTTTGTTGTTCCCCACACCATTTTATTCAGTAAAGAAATAAAGAATAGTCAAATAAGTCTTGTTTAATATTTTCAGATTATTTTTTTTTAATTCCTAATGAATTTTATTACTTTATTACATACATACAAGTAAAATTAATAATTTAATCCCAATACTAAAAACTTCATCAGAGCACATCTGTACAGCATCTGAAAAAAACATATTGTTGAAAAAAATTATTAAATCATCTATATTCCATATCAATACCTAGCATATTTAAAGAAAAATCACTTTAATTAATATGTCTCATTTTATAACATAACATACCACTATTCTCGATCAAATTTTATCAAAAGATTGCATAATAAAAATGAACAGCTAAATTTTAATTAATATCACTGTAACATTTATAATTTATATTGACAAAGTTGCGGTCGGCACGGAGATAAGGTCTCGAGATGATTCCTATAAAAAATATCGTAACAAATCAGACATTCGGCGGGTGCTTTTTTTTTTTCTTTTAAATGTTAAACGTCGGCCGCCATGTTTCATTGGAGGTGTCAGAAATAAGCCTTTACAGCGCTCAAAGGCGCTTACGTTGTTGGTTCGAGCTTCGGGGAATTCATCGACATTGAGATGGGTCATTTTGGAATAACAATGCGGCGGAATAGGGTTGGGAAACATTTATTTTTGTTTTTTTTTTTTATTATTTTGATGTTGATGTTGAAAACTTGAAATTAATAAATAATAAATATGTATGAAGTGCTGTTGTAATAGTTTTAAGTAGTTACTTTGAACGTATAACGTGAACGTTACAAAAAAACACGCAAAAAATTTAGAACTACTACCGCATTTTTGGATATTACTGTGCCTGTTTCAAAGTAGTTGCGGTTGATTAAAATTCTACATTTGTTAATTGAACAACCGGTAACAAATTCATAAACATTAGCGATTATTTGCCAAACTAATTTCCATATTTCTGCGGTCGCGTAAAATGAATCATCGTGCACCGGACATATTTCTTACGAACGCGTAACATTCATGAATGAAGTTAATTGTGTGGCTAATGAATAACATTGTTTTCGCTTTCGCACCGCTATTTATAGAAATTTGAACGAGTGCTACAATTATTCAGTTGTGCTATTTATAAAGTGATGAGTTAGTGTTTTATTGTGGCCCAATTTAATTTTCATCAAGCTGTGTTAGATGCTCTATGATTGGTTATAGGTATTAAGAAAAACATACCTATTAAGCTTGTTTCACTTACGAATACATATTCTAAAATTTTAGAGAACTACAGTGTTAGTGTTATCCAAAAAAAGTTACATAAAGCTTTTGTAAAATTACCGCATTCATTTGTATTTTTTTTTCTATACAATACAGGTGATAACGTTCACCAAGTATAAACATAACAATTATGTATTATAAATTAAATTAAGCCGAGAAATCTCGGCCAGCGGCAACCCTCATGCATAGGATCAGAGCGCGGGTTAACTTTTTTCTTATTTTCGAGACGCGGCAACACCTCGCGACAATGCGCGCGCCCTTGAAAACCACTATTGTTCATTTTAACCCGACGTCCCTCAGAACATTCTCTTAGTAATATTGTTACACCTTCGTCCGTTTTGGAGAGGAATTTCTATTAAATAATGATGTTCATGTAACATGTATGACATCAAGAATTGTTGTTGCTTCCGTAGCCACATGTGACCAAATTCCTATATTTCTAAATATATTTTATTTACAATTTTGAATTTTCCAGTACCATCATTTTTTTATAAGAGACACAATTTGAAGAAATACCAAGCCAAAATATAGAGACAGACCTATTTAAAACTAGTTTCAATAAAAATGTTTCGTTTATGTTTCTTTTTAAATATTTTTAAATTATATTTCATCACAAAGATACAATGCATATTAGGAATACTAGCTAGATGTGATAATGCAGACTAGGAATACAGCTAGCTATACTTTGGCTATATTTAAGATCAGCGAAATGAGATACAGCAAATTAAGCAAAGCATAACGTGAATCAAGATGGAATAATGTAATCGCTAAAGGAATAAATAGCAAAGCTCTCATTAGACTCGTGGGATGATATCCGTCCCACGCTTGTACCACGGGGCCGGGGGCGGTAACAGATGGCTCACTCTGATGCTTAGAGGGTCTAGTTATAGGTGGAGCATGTAGGATTTATGCTAGTGATACAGGGAATAGTCAGCTGGGCTTACGAAGTTATGATGCACAAAGCTTTTGGAGATGAACATATTTTGTCACACGAGCAGGGGTTAGTACTCATGCTCTTGCTAGTGCAGTCTTGGCCTTTTTTGCGTCTTTTAATTAATGAGAAAATAATTAGCTTATAGATGTATATTTCACATTTTAGACCATAATCTACTTTGTCAATTTCAGTCATAACGCTGAAGTGTTTTTGTGTGAAAGAGGAACATACTTACATTCATCTTGACAGACTTCGAATTATGCGTACCATACCAATACCATAATCATAACCATACCATATTTTTAAACGAATTTTCGTGGGAATATCAATCTCGAAGGCGCATGAGAACTAATCCACTACGGTATGAAAAACCAAAGGTGTTGTCGGGGACGCTATAACCCCATATTTTTGCCGTGACCAATCTGAAACTGACGGTAATGTGCGCCGAACACCATTTGATTATCACGCTCGATGTTATAACTTTTTGTTACAGTGATATATTTTTTTATATATTCAATGTTATTTCGACCTAAGAATTAACCCTGGCTACGTCTGTTATTTTACTTCATTCTATCTTAAGACACATAGTATTAACAGCGTAGATGAAACGTAGTACCATCCTAAAACTTTTCGAATTGTAACTATGATTCTATTAATATTTAATTCATCAAAACAAATGCATCTATCCTAATAAAAATGGACTTTGATCTTCTGTAGGTACATTTACAGAAACTGCCTCATAACATTTATGAATACAATAAATTCAAAGTATATTTTTTTACTCGAATATAGGTACAACTAACGTCCATCAATTTGATCCTGACAACAATAGTCCATTCGTTTTGTTGGCCATGATTTTTAGATTCTCGGCTTACGATTACAACCTATTGGAAGGCTCTTAAGATGGGACTGTGATATTTCATATAATTGAAATTTATTTATGGTTTAATGCTGTGTTGTAAATTCTGGTTTTAAGTTAATCCATGTCATAATATATTGGAACTTGAAAAAACATGTAATCCCTATAGAATTATTTGAGTAATCGATACTAATAAGATTTACTGTACGTATTGGAATTGTGCTTATTATATTTATATACAACTAGCGGTCCGCCCCGGCTTCGCCTGTGGTACATATTTACGTTTTCTCTATATAAGAACCATCCTCGTACTTCAAGGAATATAATAAAAAAAGAATTATCGAAATCGGTTCAGCCGTTCTCGAGTTATGCGCTTACCAACACATTTTGCGATTCATTTTTATATTAGGTATAAGATTCTGCTCAATATTACGATAAGAGGCTTATACAGTGCGTTATTATCAAATTATTATTCAAACTTAAAAACAATTTTCAAGTGTGAATTATGAGCACGGAAATTTTAAAAACAGCATCATGCGCTGAGCTGATTAAAGAACACGATTCAGATTCATCAGTCAAGTAAACAAATCATATCTTATATATATTATGTAAGGAAAGTGTAAGAAAACGCAAACATCGCTAAATAAATAGGCAAACAGCATACAGTCACGGTCCCCGAGAGTTTGGTGCTGCTCCGAAGGCTGAAGATAAATATAGCCGAAATGGAGTGTCCACATCGATCCTGGCTTACGTCACAGCCTTACGACAGCGTACAAGCGTGCTCGTAAGAATCGCTCACGTATGTTTACAAGTCGACGACCCCAACATAAAATACTAAGAACGTATTGTTTTAAGTTTAACAGTTTACGATCTAGGGCGTTACCCCTCTAAATCGAGGTATTTATTGTAAAACAATACATTGTTTGCCGAGTAAACATAAAACACGGTATCACATTCCATTCGGATTTCCTTACGAATTCTACGCAAATGTTGTTACTCATGTTCCGAAACCGTTCCCGACCGTAAATACGCCGCGTAATGCAAGTTGCTGCGTTTCTATTGAATGTAATTAACGCATTCGAATAACAAGGTGTCGGTAATTGCGAAGTTGAGTACACGTATTTAATTCAAACGCTAATCATAAAATGCTGGTTTTATATTCTACCATGAACTTTGTACAATTCAAATGCAGTTCGACTGCAATAAGATAAAACTGTCGTTACTTTAAATGCCTATAGTAATCCAAGTAAAGGAGTTAACTTATCTAACGATTTAATTTGTAATTGTTATATTTGGTACATAAAGATTAGGCTCGGCAAAACAAAGAATAACTTTGAAAACAAGAATACAGCATTAATACCAATTACATTATGTCGTTAAAATAACATCGCTGTTATAGGAACCGGCGATATCTAGAAAGTCGTGTATCGTTGAAATGATTTCCAACAGTTAACTAAATTCCGTTCAAATAATGAATATTAATGTTCAATCTAAATACAAAGCATGCAAGATTAGAGCCTCGGGAATGTGGGTGTGCCCCATTGTCACAAGAATTTAACTGAGATTGTATAATCGCTAATGAAACAATCGAATATTGGTTTTACTTATTTGTGATATACTGATCAAGCAGATTTGGACTACATGGTCTTGATCGTAGAGGTGACTTTCCATTGAGATAAGTTTAATGGCCTAAATAGACAAATGTAGGTACTGAAGTTGCTAAAGTATAAAATAACGTTGAACAGTATAAAATTAATATTTATAACGTCGAATTTCGAAATTAATAATATTAAAAAAAAATTATCTTAATCTAATTGGACTTATTATTCCACTAGGAAAGGTATCAGTAGTAAAAATATTATTCCTAGTAGAGTGTCGAATAACACGCATCAAAGCCTATAAAGATTTAATATTATTTTTCCACATGCGCTCCAATCACTTTCCGAACCCTAACAAAACAGATCTTAAAAGCTTAACATCTGACGATTTACTAGCGAACCCCTATAAAAACACCTATAGATATTTGAGAAGTTTATTCAACTGCAAGGCGAGGTATAAATTTTCGGATTATCTGAGCATCTTGCGTGATCGTCGCATCTTTTGTAGCAACGACTGACTTTTGTTGACGATAACGGTTGCCTTCACTGGCTGTGTTCACGTACTTAATGTAATATCATATACCTGCATCAGATAGCAAACCAGTGTTTTATCTTGTCTATCGCTAGCAATTTTGTAAGTTCCAACTGCCGGTGCTTGTGCTGTGTAATTGCTACGACATTTTTGTATGATTACGTTCTATCCTTCCAAGAGAAGATAAAATTTGACTACTTTAAGACCTAGCGCGCACGAGCAACTTTGTCTCCGCAACTATTTTGTCTCTCCACCCATGGGCTAGTATGAAAGTGCGCGCACGTAGCAACTCCCCATACAATTGATGGGAGAGACAAAATAGTTGCGGAGACAAAGTTGCTCGTGCGCGCTGGCTCTAATAATGATATGTCAGTGTTTTATGCACTTCTAGTTAGAATTTCAATAAATAATTTTATTAATTCTACTTATCTGAATATACCATTAACTACGTTTTATTTTACAAAAATACAAGATGCCAGATGTAAATATATTATTTAGATTGAATCTATAATATGTGCGTGCAGGGAATGGCAAGCAGTTTTTGCGCACGAATCCCGAGCCTCTGATATTGCCTGTAATTTGTACGTACGTGAGAAGAGCTATTACCTTCCTAATTGCAACTCGCACTCGCATTACAACCGATAATTTTCCTCGCGAAATATTCCCAAGTATCGATATTCACCGCTTTTACTGCTGCAGTGCTCTTTGTTAGAACTCCATTAGAAATAGCATGCGAGTTCCTGATAAATTATGGCAATATTTTATGATTATCTGTATACCCTATTAGGTGTACAGTGACGGTAAGTTATGGGTGTGCTTATAAGGCAATAAAGCGCGGTAATCGCATCGGATTCTCTCTGAATGGCGAATGTCGAGGCGTGCTCGGAGTTTGGTTTAACTGGACGGGTACACGTCTTTTTTGTTGTTCGGGCGTTGCGAACGAAATTATGCCTCGTTCGGCGCCGAACGGCCGCATCCACTCCTCTTTTTGTTTCGCCCGCGTCGGATTTTATTATTTTTATTTAACACCTGCGTCCAGTAATCTGTATTCGACGATCTCCCGAACGCTTAACTCTTTTTGGGCGTGTTTTTCATGTCAGGATCGGATTTATAGCGTTGGAGTTTTGTTCGCCCGAAATTGTCATTTAATTTTCTCCGCTGCACCGTTGACAATCGATTATGATTGGCCTTGATTAAATGCCCGTCCGAGCTGAGATAATTTTGTTTAGGTCCGTTTTTTCAATGCTTGGATAAAACTTATCCGTCCAATAAAGTATTACACGATAATATTAAAATGTCACGTAAACTGTCAAATACGGACAATTAGAATACGTTTTTAAAATGGTAGTTTTATACATTATTCGACGAATAAGTTTTATCCAAGCATTGAAAAATCGGCCCTTAGAAATGTATTTTGTTTTTATTAGAGGATAGTTAAATCTAACAATTTGACATTTGATTGAAACTTGTTTTCGAAGATTTATGCGTAATAAATGCGCAATAACTTTATTAATTAATGTGATACCTATTATGTTAGCATTTATGTATGTCGACTGGTTTAATCAAATTTATGGCCAATATACAATGAGTTACTCCCGAGGTTTGTAAGTTCAATGTAACTACAAAAGTCTTTATTTAGCATTTAAATTATAACAACAAAATCGTAGTACGTTGGTACATAGTACGTAAGGTCAGCAAAAAGCTATACACAAAGCTTTTTGCTGACCTGAATAGTTTACCTTATTGATAACTCGTTATTGTATAGCGTGTATATTTATAATACACGTTTGTCATCACTCCCATTTAATACTATTTAAGTAATTAAAGAATTACATAAATACGTCTTTATACATAATGATAGTAAGGGAGGCGTCACTTAGAAGTAATTTGCCATCGCCCATCGGCTCGTGCACGACCGGCGCCGGCGCAGGCGACCTTGTTATCGCGGGGCACGCCACACTCGCGAAAACAAGCTATGGATAATTAATTATAAGGTTTGTAGTTTAGTGAGGAGATGACAGATAAAAAGTTTCGTTGGCGCGGCGTGGTGTGGCTTGTCTTTTTAATTTTTAATGGCCTATTTTTATGTGTAACTACGTGATATGAGATTATGTTTGGTTGTTGTATTACGCTATCGAGTTAATTAACAAGGAATAT
Source organism: Colias croceus (assembly GCF_905220415.1). Taxonomy (NCBI): domain Eukaryota; kingdom Metazoa; phylum Arthropoda; class Insecta; order Lepidoptera; family Pieridae; genus Colias; species Colias croceus. The sequence goes on along the minus strand of NC_059551.1, from coordinate 1,027,886 downwards.
TTACTTGGTATAAGAGATTCGTAGTATAAATTTGATCTAAATAAGCAGTAGGTATACATACCTGACTTTAACTAGCTTCATCGTAACTTTTGATGAATATACTGCATTCAGTTAATATCTTAGAGATACCTTGTTCTTAATTAAAAGGTTAACGACTATTATACTATAAGTATTGAAAATTAATTGACCTATGATAAAATGTATTTATTTAGAGCAATAAATATTAAAATAACACTGCAAATAATACTTTGGACTACACTTTTACTTTTCGTTAAACATTTTATACCTAGTTTAACTTAATAAGCATACATATTTTACATAATAACTTTGAAGTGTAGAAAAAGGTCTCGCAACCATTTCCTAAAATAGACATTATCTATTACGCTACCAGATTGATAGAATACTTCACGATAAGGTTAGTACGGCTAATGAGTAAATATTTCCTATCTAAAGACATGAAAATGGCGATTTTTCTCGTAATCTCGCCCTCAATGCTTATCTCGGTACTGAGTTAATTAAATATTGTAATGTAGTATTATTCTAGACCACGATGATTACGTGACTTTAGATAGATAGGTGAGCTTTTTTGTGTTAGATGTAGGCTTTCTAGGTTAGTAGGTACCTACCTACATATTGTGACTGTTACCTTGGACAGATTTTTTTTTTTTTTTTTTTTTTTTTTATGGTGTTTCTCAATGTTAGCCAGAAGGGCTACTACATTTTAACGCGGACGCGGGGGTGAACTGAAGGTTCACCCTGGTAGCGACATGCACAAGGGCGTCCCCCCTTGACGGGGACCACGAACCTCGGCTTGAGCTGTCGCTTGAGTGGAGGAGGCCAAAAGGGCCCTAATCGGACGGGTTTGGACAGATGGTTTTAGGTTTATCTATACCAGAGTTTCTGTATTGCACTTGGTAAATAGTGTAAGGGATTTTTTATATTTGTTACATACAGAGAACAATGATTCCTTATAGTCTGTAATATAAAAGGCTATGTAGTTACAAGACGCTATATTGTTTTAAATATCTTAAGTTTGTTCTCTAGTCTAGAAAAAACGTTTAAAATATGACTTTTATACCTGATGATGACATTTAGAGATAATTTGTATCTGTATATATTATGTATTTTTATATACATGCTTATTTTTTGCCAAGGAAGAATAAATCGCTTCGACATAACGATTTTGTTTTCTCATGCAAGTATAAAATAGTAAATACACAGACATGAAATAACTTTGATATAACTCTTGGGAGTCTTGTTATATTATTAGGTACTGTAAACATATACGTAAGCGCTTAAATTTTGATATAATTACAGTGATTTAGTGTTAAATGGTCATTATAACTAACAACCATAGAAAATGGGTCTCATAGGTAAGAGAATCAGTTTTCTAATTTATGTTTTGGATCTTATAACACTGGATATTTGCTGCAAAAGTTACGACATCTTTACTTTGGATGACTTGCTTTAACAATAATTACCAACTAGCATCTACATGCCAATTATAACTTAGATTTTATTTTACTGTATGTCCATTAATAGGCTTCTTTTACGTATGTATATAATTTTTATTTTAAAAACATAGATTTACGTATTCTTCAGATTCTCTGTAATAAACACAAACATTTTCAAATCACTCCATATACGAACCATTCTTATTTCTCATGACTATCATTTTTTATATAAGAATAACAACACGAAATGATATTTAAAAATGAGAACGACCGGACGGATTAAGATAAACGCTCGGCTACTGTTAAATTACAAAATGACAGACGCCTGCGCCGGCGCAGGGTTTCAATGCCCTAATGTATGGGTGCACAATACGAGCCACATAAATTGATCCAATGATAGATTCCATTTGGCTGATTGTAGTCATTATTTCGAATGAGAATCATCTACCGAATGCTTTTAGTAACAATGTAGTTTTATAATAGAGTTACACTAATGTGGGATATCGATTTTCGTGAAAGCTTCAAGATTAAGTGTTGTGTTTGGGAACCCTTTGGGCGATCTTTTTTGTTATTGAGGTGTCGACTAATACAAGAATTTAAGATCTATTACATTATTTTTAATTTTTAGATGAATAATAATTCCAAGTACTTACAGTCAATACCAAGTGCCTACTCAAAAGTCAAATGTGTGTGAGGATAATAAATATTCTTTAATTTATATGCAAGAAAACGGTTGCATTTTAAATTAATTGGATGTTCGGAAACAAATAAATACCGATGACACTGTTTTTTAGTCGATTGAATTAACGAACTTGTCGACGTAATAAATAAACAGAGTTTTTAAGGAACATTTTTTTAATTAAAACGCTACATCGTATATTACTATGCGTCATTTACATAAATCAGCTCGATTAACATCGAATTGCGGAGATGTATCAATATTGAACGCAATACAAATGGTATAAATATGCAATCATGCACAAAAAGACGGGTAAATAGCTCGCAATAGATGTACAAGTAACAATAAAGTTTTTACAGAAAGCAACGATTCCGTACGGATCAACGACATTACCATCGCGTTATGGTCACAAACCGCGCCGCATCTACCTGTGTCCGTACCCAGCATAATTGGTATTCTGATCCCGTATCGAATTATAAAATAAAATCACAGACTAAAAAAACGCACCTCGTGGCGCCTGCCCGGACCTTCGCCGTAATATTTATCTACCCGCATCCTTATGGCGCAAGAAATAAAGCCTATATCCAAGTTCGGAGGACCCAGCGATTTATGGAGCTTATAAATCAAATCAGTCGTAAGAACGTGTGTGTTTTTACACTAATATAGATGATTAAGAAAACGGATGGTAGGTAGGTATGGCGCATTATGAAAATGGCCAAAGTTTAGTGATATTGATTGCTTGGTTTTGGGTTAATTGCGTTTTTAGGTTTCTGTTAATGAGGTTCGAATGGTTTATGCTATTTTTAACTATTTGTAGGTGGGATTTAAAGCGTATTTTTATCTGGAGTGTGTGAAGATAAGATAACGTATTTTCGTAATACTTAATGTGAGCAGTTTTAATTGATGATAAAAACAATAATATTCGAATGATTTGTTTCCGTGAACTTACTAACTTCATCTTTTCTTCTAACTTCACCTTTTATGTCAAATCAAATCTAATACGAACTTTGTTAACTTTTGCATATAATATAGTAATTCTTGATATACACTATATACCTACTTACATTACACATACAAGCAATTCACAGCGGCACAACACACACGGCAGTTATAATTCGAGCGGCTAATTAGAACTTAAAAATTCCTCTGAAGCGGCAATTTTGGAAAATATTCGGCCAAAGTAACCCAAAATGCTTTAATTGCGCTTCTGGGTAAAATTCAAATTATTCAAGTGCACTGCTATGCCGCTCTCGGGTCAGAATTCACTTATCTGAAGAATGTATGCTAATTGGCTTCCGTCTGATAAAAATGGCTTCAGAATTTCTTTGAATAAAAATATTATGTGTAGCTAGATGTGGTAGCTCTGTGGTGTGTGTAATTTCTCTCTTATCATATAGATCAACTCTATGTACCTATTATAAAACTTACATTATTTATCAATTACATTCTTGCATTATTACCTGGTTGTAACCTTCAGCTTTGCTTTGCAGCAATAATGTCTGTTTCGATTCACTGTGCTTTTGCGGAAATTGGAAATAATTTTACAAGTGCATAAGTTTCGCTAAGCTTTTCACTAGATGGCGTTTGTTTACTGTCTGAGATTATATTATTATTTATTTGTAATATCGATGAAACAATTTAAACATATAGGTAGAAACATATTATGTTTAAATTAACCTTTGTATCATTTCCCATTGCGTGTTACATAATTTTAGTAGTTTTTTTTAAGTTTAAACGATTTGTAATCATTAATGCTAATAAGTGCTAATTGCGATCCTTTACTGGATAATCTGATGAGAATCCGGATATGAGGTGCGTTTCTTGAATTTTTATATAATCCCTTTTTAACCTTATTAGTAGTTTGAATTGTTTTCGGAAACGTGTCACTTTTATTAAAACTACTAATTTGACTTGTTAGTGATGTCGCGCCTAAAGGCAGGATATAGGGCATTAATTAATAATTTCTGTGAGTTTTTGTTTCCTTTTAATATCACTAGAAGTTTTAAAATTGGGTTTAAGGAGCGCTTTGATTTTATTTGTTTTAATTAAATTCCAGATGTGGCATGTAATCGTACCATTTATAAGGAGGATCTTAAGACGATCTCATAAAGTTGTTTATACACGGAGCGTATGATAGAAAAGTAGATCTGAATGCTATTAATAGATAACAAGAGAGTGATTATATTTTTTATAAAGTTTAAAATAATCTCGTACCAATAATAGCTGGAGACGAATATTTAAGATAAAAATAAATGAATACAAATACAATGTCATCGTCATATATCTACATACAGATGGAGCGGTTATTGTACAAATTGAATAGCTTTTGATTGACGGGTTTCGTTGGATCTCTTCAGATGGTACTTACATAGTATAAAGAGAACAAGTAAGTTATCTTCGGACAAAGGTACATCGCGCCGTTTGTATGAACGCGGAGCGCTTGGCTTAGCCGGTAGCCCCCCGTTCATGTACGTACGCAAGCTTGACGCACACACACAACGACGCTCTGTTCCTTTTCATGGACAGTTCTCGTGAGGGCCGCGCCATTGCTGCGATCGGTTCGTGTTTTTTTATACAATTATTTAAAATATCAATGTGACAAGTGACAACCCTGCGCTTCGCGAGTTTAGGTACCGTGCGCTCCTAAACGCAGAGAGTCGGCCTACTTGTTCTCTTTATACTATGGTATCTACGTGGGTTGCTAATGCTTTTCGAGAATACAATGCTATTGATATTAATGCGTTATTGATATCAATGGTGTGGTTCTATAGATTGTGGACTGGATTTCAAGCAGGTGTCCATTTTGTATTGATGGTATGACGTAGTTTCCGAGATCGGATTAACCTCTAACATTACTTGGAACTGGATTTTAAAATTACAATCAGTCCCTTCATGTTAAGGAGTAGGTACAATTTTTAGTTCTATTCCTGTTAAATGATAGTCACAAGTTTCAATAACTCATTAGCTAATACATTTACATCGTGTATTTAATAAGGCAAATTAATATATAGGTAGGTAATAAATCAAAAAGTTTTAAGTCATTATAAAATACAAAAAAGCTTTCCAAACAGCCAAACCAACCATCCCAATCCCTCAATTTTTTTTTCATTTTTTTTTATTTATACCCACATTTGTCTAATAACGTGAAATATTGCCGTGTCGCGTTCGAGAGGATTATTATTCAGAACACATTGGTATGCATAAATCAGATTAGTGGATACAGCCATCGACATTACTTGCGTGGTGAATGGCATTCGATACGGGACTATTACTGGGCTCTGTGGGGTCATAATTTGTCTCTAAGAAGCTTAGCTGAAGCCGCTAAGCGTTGTAATGTTGTGTTGTATAATGTATGTGCTTATCAAACGTGTTATAGGCTAGTGTATGTATTGAAAATTAAATAGCACATGTATATGGTTAAAAAAATATATAGAATTTTTGGTTTAGGTTGTTTAATAATAAAAAAAAGTTTTCTCTATAGGTTGATTAGATTTTTGCTAACATGCTCGTGAAAATACTGTTTACAAAATAATATGCACGTTTTTTGCATCTTGCATCTTATACCTTTTTGTATCTTCTTATATATAAAAATGAATCGCAAAATGTGTTGGTAAGCGCATAACTCGAGAACGGCTGAACCGATTTCGATAATTCTTTTTTTATTATATTCCTTGAAGTACGAGGATGGTTCTTATGTAGAGAAAACGTAAACATGTACCACGGGCGAAGCCGGGGCGGACCGCTAGTTAATCTTAATTATGTTTGAACGATAACCAGAGCTGAGAGCGATAATATCAATTTGTGAGGTATTAAAAAATATAAAAGGAAAGGAAATTAATTACAATAATTGTAATAATTATTCGCTTATGTAATATGCTTTCAGCGCAGCTCTTTCGCAAGTAATTCAATGTCGTGCCCATAATATTTGATAGTAAAAGTTGATTGATTCGATATTCGTGAGCTCTGGATTATGACGATACTATCTTTCCGCCCGCGGATTTGCCCGCGTCTTCAGAGAAAACCCGCATACGCATAGTTCCCCTTCCCGTGGGATTTCAGGGATAAAACCTATCCTATGTGTTAATCCAAGTTACCCTCTATATGTGTGCTAAATTTCATTGTAATCGGTTCAGTAGTATTTGCGTGAAAGACTAACAAACAAACACATACACATACATCCATCCTCACTAACTTTCGCATTTATAATATGTATTAAGTAGGATAGGATAGGATTTCCTGTGTAGAGAGGAGAGTGAATTTGTTCGGATTTATTGACCTCTAAATGGTTGTTGTCGTGTGTGTGGTGTCAAAATAGGTGGGTGTTTATGGTGTCGTAACTTCGTCTATAAATTTTGTATGTTCTTTGAAATGTCTCTATTCATGATACCTATGAATAAGTGAAGATTTTGATTTGGTTAAAATGCACCTACATGTTATAACAATAAACATTATATTTCAATACCTTCTAGATAATTGGATGTAATTTCAGAATTATTGCGTTCTTTGTGTGACACATATCTATTCAGCATTTTATAATATTGACTAGCTTTTCGCCCGCGTTTTCAAACGAAAACCCACATAGTGACCGTTCCCGTGGGATTTCCGGGATAAAACCTATCTTATGTGTTAATCCAAATTACCCTCTATATGTGTGCTAAATTTCATTATAATCGGTTCAGTAGTTTATGCGTGAAAACCATACATACATACAAACCTTTCCTCTTAATAATATTAGTATAGACTATAATACAAATTAGGTATCTAAATTTAAACTTAAGTGTACGTTCTTTTCTGTTTAAAATTTACTATACCTATAACAAAACTAAATAAAATAAATCCATACTAATATTATAAATGCGAAAGTAACTCTGTCTGTCTGTCTGTCTGTTACTCAATCACGCCTAAACTACTGAACCAATTTGCATGAAATTTGGTATGGAGATATTTTGATACCCGAGAAAGGACATAGGCTACTTTTTATTGCGAAATATGTACCACGGGCGAAGCCGGGGCGGACGCGGCTAGTAATAAATAAAAAGCCCATTTATTCTGAACTAAAAACTATACACTAAACAATTATAAAATATCACGTAGTTCAGTGTGCCGTTTGGCATACTCCTCCTCCAACATCTTCCACTGGGTTCTGTCCCTCGCTACTCTTCTCCAGTGTGGACCCGCTGTCAGTTTTAGGTCATCCTCCCATCTTGTTTGCTGACAAAACTAGTATACGATAAATAACATACGCGCGTAATTTAACGTTAACTTTTGGAAGGTGATTAAATTGCTTTAAAAATCTATTTATATTTAGATTCTAGTTGAGATTAAGATCAAAGTCAGACCGTTGAAAGGACAGACATGCGAATCGAGTTTTATATAAGGGAGATTAATTGCTTATTGTTGTTTTGTATTATTCATGTGCTTTTATATAAACTGTAGGTAATTAAAAGTTGAATTACACCAGTAGAAGTGTTAAGTGCTACTGTAGCTTTAAATATTTCCTTGAAGTTTATCTTCAAAGTATGCTTATTTTAATGTTTAGTGAGGCGCTTGGTGTTTCGATAATTCGGAAAAAAGTGTTTGATGATTTCTGTTAAAAAAATTTGTGGGTATGTTACCAGTGGCTTAGTTTCTATTGCAAACCAAATAATTATTGAATCGATCATTTTTATTGTTTCCCAGTTCATTTTAATAACATCTACCTATACCTAACATATTCCACTATCCAAAGAGAATTCTTCAATTCCACACTGTTGTGTTTGAATAGACCACAATCATCAGTGAGAGGATCCCAAACTAGTTTGAAGTTGTATTATAAACAATCCATCTTGCAGTCAATCTTCATTTGTATGTCCGTCAGTCACAATGAGTGACGCGAGGCGCCAGCAAGGATTAGTGAGGATATCACTACTTAACTGGTTTGTTTGTATGTTTGTGTTTGCTATGTGAGGGTGGGTATTTTTAGAGGTCTATGGATTAAAAAATGGATATGTTCTTCGGTTTAAAGAATTTCTTCTTTGGGTAATTTTGACCGTTTCTTGATTTAGTCGTCGTCGCCTATTTTAGTTAGATCTGAAAAGGGTAGTAAATACAAGTAGAAATAAAAAATTGATTCATTGATTCAAATTGGGGAATAATGCCTATATAGTTATCAAATTGTACATAGCGTTATGGTTATGGTACATATAAATCGCCAAAGACAATAGATTTCAAATTATCAATGAAACGCACACTAAATAACAATGAACGTTCGATAAAGCCATCATACCGTCTATATTTCGTAATATATTCATGATAAAGGTGCAGTCTAATTTGAGTCTGTTAAAAATGTCTAAATCACGAATTTTATTGCCAAGTCACAGACCCGATGGTCGGAATGAAAGTTTACGTGGGCGTAACGTCCACTCTAAACAAACCGTGGACACCTTATAAATTAAAAATGTAAATGTACACTGAGCGACACAAGTACCGTAGTGGACGTTGGAATTATTTATGATGCAAGTTGGTGGTTGTTTGCGGGTTAATGATGTCAAAGTGCATTTAATATGAAGCTTAAAAAGTGCCTACAGAAAAAAACATAGATATAAAATGCGAAAGTCCGTCTAGTCGAAATTTAACTAAAATATGGAAGAAATAGGAATGTAATTTTCTGGCCCGAGTAACAACTTCAAAAACATTAGAGATATTTGCAGCAGAGTTTATCTTTAAATGCTTGATAAATGCCGTCTTATTAAATTTGAAATTTATTTATTAGGCGCATGGATTCACATCGCATTAATACATCCCGCATCCGGTAAGTTCTCTGGATTTCGCGGAATGTTTATAATAAGTTCCGTTAGTCCCCTTTATACTGGCTGGACCGCTTCGGTGAATTTATTCTAATTAGTCAAGTATGACTAGTGATAAAAGCGAAATTTATGAACACTTTCAATGTACATATGTATGTATTACATATATTATATTAATCTTAATAAGTAGGTATCTAAAGAAATAAATTGATAAAGTATAACAATGTCAACAACTACGATATAGTAATTCGTGACACTCGATTTGGTAAATTACACTTTGTCCAAATTCACGTCCTTATAAGAAAAAAAGGCAACCTCTGATAACATCTTGCATTTATCCTAGGTGTTTATCTTCCTGTTAGCTCATAATGTTATCTAATAACTAAATTATGAAAAAATATTATACAATTCTAACCATAACATTACACCACGAAATTTAAAAGCTCAATCGGTTCCCAGACCACGAACACGTATTAAAATGAAGCCTGAACACGAAGGGTCGTTGTATTTTTCCTCTATTCACTTTTTCATCCGAGAGTACATTGGCTACGGTTAAATAATGATTTCCCGTCTAGCGGCTCACAAAGGGTCTCATTACAGAACCGAACCCGGGTCGAATCCTTTCGTTAGAGGACCATTGTGCACTGTGGTTAGAAAAAATTCGGCTTATTTATCACCTCTATACATCGTTAAGAGAGGTGACATACGTGAGTTTGGAGTTTAAAGATGAAGGCTTTATGTCTGCTATTAATCACGGCTTTAATATTTTGGTTTGGAAATTTTTAAGTTTGGTCTTTAAGATTGATATATGCGGAAGCATTTGGTTTAACATTTATTATATACGTTCACAAAAACTACAAGTGTGTTTTGAAAATTAACCTCATCCACCCATGTCGGAATTAGTTTTTCAAGCATTTTGAAACTCCTTACGTAATTTAGTATTATTTTTATTTATTTATATTTATTTTGAAACTCCTTACGTATTTACGTAATCTTGGCCCAGAGAAAAGTGCAAGACTCTATAGTCTATATTACCTATGTAAATACACCACATAATACCCAATTGTTGTTTGCAAATCATCAATACTGCGACAATTGAGCCGAGGCGAGCTCTAATCAAAGTGACACACATTGTTCCAAATATTTGCTTTGCAATTGTCAGTGCTTTGCGGTGATCTCATCCTTTTGTTTCTATGGTTTATATTTTAATAGCTTGTTGTTCATAGCTTACGGCCGAAATTAATATTCAATCCAATCTAATATCTGCAGATTTTCGATCGAAAATGTGATCCGGATTTTAAGTTAAGTGTGCCAATAAACAATCCGTGGATCGAAATTGCAATCTCAAAAACCAATCTATCTGTGGGAGGACGGATCACAGATTACAGATAGACCTCTGTTCGAAAATGGCAGTTTGAGCGTGTCAATAACATATCTCTCGCGTTTGACGTTTCGATCGATCGGTGTAAACAATCTTTAATCTTGATCTTAGACTTTCCTCAGATTCTAGGGTTGAATCTGTAGATTTTATTCGTAAAACGTAATGGATTTGGCAATATTCTCGAGTTCTAGTGATAGTGACAGTGATATGGAAGTCCTAGCTCAATTATCAGACTGGGATACAGATACCGACAATGATGCTGGTGAACAGTCACGTCGTGCTTCTGTGCGAAGAATGAAAAGGGTGAACTACATGCAGAGTCTGGATGATGCAGAGTTTACCTTTAGGTTTAGGTTATCGAAATCAGCAGTAAACTCTCTGTTGACAGAAATTATGCCTGCTGTGCGTGTAAAATCTTCAAGGTGGGTTAAAAATAATCATATCTTATAAACTGCATTAATCGTATACCTACTTAAATTTAACAATATCTATTCCAGAAATCATGGAGTCTCACCACTGCATCAACTGCTGCTGACCTTAAGGTTTTATGCATTAGGCACAATGCTGATTTCTGTGTCTGACTTTGTGGGAGTATCAAAGTCAACAGCAGGCAGAATAGTCCGGGATATTTCATATGCAATAGCCCACTTATATGATAAATACATTTTTGTGCATCAAAGAAGTGCAGAAAATTTTTATGATATTGCAGAGTTTCCCAGAGTTCTTGGAGCTATTGATTGCACTCATATACGTATACAGTCACCATGTATGTAATTATAATTTTACTGCATTTTGTTTAATCATTGCTTGTTAATTACTTGTCTACTAATATAAAAATTTTCAGGTCTATTAATAGGTGAGGAATTTAGAAATCGGAAAGGTTACTTTTCATTAAACGTTCAAGGAGTCTGTGATGCAGATTTGAGACTGATGAATGTGGTTGCTCGCTGGCCGGGTTCCACCCATGATGCAACAATTTTCAATAATTCCATTCTCAGAGGTTGTGTATTATGGTTTACTAGAAATTTTGTTAATGATTAATGAATAATTTAAATTTAATTCAATATTCTTACAGCTCAGTGTGATGCAGGGCAGTATGATGGCCGCTGGTTACTTGGAGATAGTGCCTATCCAAATCGAAGTTATCTACTCACACCACTGTTGAACCCTAGTTCTGAAGCTGAACACAGGTACAACGAAGCACACATTAGGACCAGAAATACAATTGAAAGGTAATATTCCATGTAATTCTAACCCCCTTATTCATAAACATTCAATATCAGTGAAATATTTATATTCTGTTTTGTCTTTGTTTATCAACAGTTATTTGATAGTCGAAGGAAAGAGACAAAACAGTTAATAGCTATTCCGGCACTTTTGAACATTTATGAATAAGGTGGTAAATATATTATTTAAATTTATTCATATGTTGTTTTTTGCCTGACTGAACAATTCCAAGGAGGGTTTGTGTTTATCTGTTTGTTACACACTTTCAACCTTAATAATAATTAGTATTATTTGGTTTATATTAATGTTTTAACCAAAACATTCTAGGACGTTCGGAGTGTGGAAAAGAAGATTTCCTGTTGTGGCTCTCACACTGCGGGTTTCATTGCCCGTTGCCCAGTCAATAGTTATTGCCACTGCAGTGCTTCATAATATTTGTAGGAGTAACAGTATAGAAGAAGTTCCTCCTGAGGTTGACTTGGACATTCCTACAAATAGTACCAATGAAGAAAATAATTCAAATATGGAAGCCCAAGATGTACAAACAAGAGCAGATCTTATAAATAATTATTTTGTGTTAGTATAAAGACATTATTTATTTTGTGATTGTTATTTATTGTCCATTGTTTGTAATAATTATTATAAGTATATTAAGAAGAGCTGGAACGTCAACACATTTACACATTGCACATGTTAGGCCGGGAGATACTGACACAAAATTTCGGGTCATTTGTAACAGGATCGCGGTCTAGAGGGGTCTTACTTATCCGACGAGTGTGACTTACGCCCACGCGACTAGTCCGCCGGTACCAGCGTTCTGACCATCATTTTTCTTTTTGTCATTGCGTAATAAGACCTCTGTAGAACCGCCATTCTGTTACAAATGACCCGAAATTTTGTGTCAGTATCTCCCGGCCTATGTATGTGTCATATTTTGCAATTGTTTATAAATACAGGGTGATGTAATTGGTGTAGTACGAATATCTAAAAATCTATGAAGAATTTTGTGATACAGTAAATGGAAGAATTATATACTATTTTACAGTATTTAATAAAATCATTTAATTTTTTGTTCATTTTCATTAGAAATGTCAATTTTTCTCACCAAGGTGGAAATTGGGATGATAAGGATCTTGTTAGAAAAATATAAATTTTGACTAAAATCGGCATTTTTTTTTCAAAAATCAAATTACTAATTAATAATCAAAGTTATCCACATTATTAAAAAAATAAGCCAAACTATACACAATTTTTACTTGATGCAATCCTCAAAGATCATGGACATAGTGTATTGCGCCTTCCACCGTACCATCCAGAACTCAACCCAATAAAGTTACTATGGGGCATAATTAAAGGGAAAGTAGCATCACAAAATGTGAACTTTAACTTGAAAACTGTGGAAGAATTATTTAGAAAGGAAGCAAAGGCCATTAGTTTGGTTATGTTTAGTGACGTTTGGAGAAAGACGCGAGAACATGAGGAAAAATATATTCAATTAGAACCAAAAGTATGTATATAATTACACTGACTCATTTATAATAACATTAAGAAATTCCGACGGCGAAACATCGAGTTCTTCGAGCGATGAAAGTTTCAGTGAAGTAGAAGATTACGATTATGATTAAATAGATTCTTCTTCTTCTCTATAGATACTGCTTTCTGAATTGGTGGTAAATGTTAAAACTGTTATGACTTATGACGATTCAAAAGTGCTTCTAGACGAAGTCTAATAGTATAAATGTTTGAGTTTGAGTTTAAAACCAATAGTGTGAAAATTATACAATAAACATGTAACATATATTTGTTAGCGCGTATTGGTAGGTATTACGTACTTACTACAAAATATATAATGTGGAGGAAGGAAGGTGGAATTCCTCCATCGAAAAAGGGAGGATCCTCGACCAGTCAAATCGACTGGCCGGCCGTAAAGGCCCCGATGGATGATGTCGGAGAGTTGTATATATAGCTCTGTAGCGAAAACATTTCGCTTGCGCGATTCAGAGCGAGGTGTCGCTACAATAATATTTCTTAGATATTTTTACTCGACCAAAGTCAGGACAAGACTGCTCCGCAACTGCAGAAGACGTCCGTTATTTAAATCATTATCAAAACAACCATCCGTGTGTTGGGACTTGGGAGTGAGCGCACGTGTTATTTGTATTGTTTTTATGATTAATACTTTTATCCAATTGATTATTTTTAGAATAAATAATTAAGTTCATCAATTGATTTACTTTTAAATTATAATTTTACAGGTAAATTATGAGAGCTTTCATAATTATATTTGCATATATTTATCTACAACGCACCCATTTTACAATTCAAGTCTAAAATGAAACTAGAGTCGCATTTATTTTTGAACATACTGTAAGTGAAATTGCATAAGTGTGAGTACTGTGAACATGCCAGCTTTCCTTAATTGACCTGTATGTAGTAGATACACAAGTTATATTCAGTTCCAATTATTGATTACTTTGATTACTGTGTATAGTAGTTAATAATTGCAAAGTATATTTAAGTTAATCTTAACATGTCTGTATCATTTTAAATTTTTATTTCCTTTTTTATGAGGTATGTATGTCATATGTGCCTATACATACCTATTGATCTTTCAAAAAGTGTAGACTTTACAGAACCTACTTCAAAATAAATATAAAATGTAGTATTTTTAATTTTGAAATAAAAGAATAGACTATAGTATTGAAATATTTTATTTTTTATTCACATAGAAATAAAAATGAATTCATACACCATCTGTATGCTACCAAAAAACTATGATTAGATGCTATCATAATAATATTATTACAGAATTAAAAAAAAATAGAAAATGAAAAATTGAGAAGGTGATTTGGTTTTCATTGACCACCTCTAAGTTTTTCAATTTCTAATTTTAATTTTTCATTCTGTAATAAAATGAATTCTTTCTTAGCATCTAAGCATTGTTTTTTGGCAGTATAATATTCTGCTATTGCAAAATTTCGAGCAGAACTGCTGCCATCCGTACTTTTGAGTTTCTTCTTACCTGCAAACCAAATTAATTTTTTTATTACACGAGATATAATACTTTTCATCTTAAGCCTACTATCATCTTAAGGCTAGGATTAAGGTTCTTTCAAAAGAGAAAGGATGCTCCCCAATACATTTTTGCAAAACCATCACCTGTCAAATGTGATTAGTTCAGAGAATTAATCTGTTTTTTATCAATGCACAGCTCAAACCACTGGACAGGATGGATTACGCTAATATTCGACCTACTATTACCTAGAATAAATGAATATTAGGACATAAATAATTTAGGACATTACACACATTGCAATTGAGCCCCAAAGTAAGCGATAGCTTGTGATATGGGTACTAGAAAACTGATAATTAATATAGTATATAACATACATAAATATTTATAATACTATCTATAACTACAAGAATTATTTAAATATATTCATCAAGAAAACATGTCTGAAAATTCTATTCTTCAGGGAGTAAAATGGGGGGAAATGAGTGAAGCAGCAAGTGTCAGCTGGTTTTTGATATAAATACCAGCCAGAAGGCATGAATCTACTGATTCTGTACTCAAAGATAGTAACCATTAGACTAATATTAGGCTATTATAGTAATTATAGGATACAATGATCATAATTATATTAATGAATGGTAATATATATTTACCTATTCTAGGCGAACTCAATGTAAGCCTCTTGGGTGTGTGTAGTTTACTAGCTTCATGATTAGTGGCATTATCTATAGTTTTTTCTGATATAAGACTACCATTAACTATAGATAATGGAAATGAAGTACTATTTGTATCATATACGGTTACTGGCATGGTAGTACCAATACCTGTGTCTACCAACACTGGTATTGATTCCACCGGCAGCACCCTAGCCTGCCCAGCCCCATCGCAAGTATCATCACCATCACCACCACCACCACCATCACCAGCACCAGCACAAACAAAAACTCCTTCCTCTTTGTCACCACCAAATTGCACAACAAAGCCGCTTGCAGTACTCCCCAGTAAATCAGCCACTCTGTCCAGAATGTCATCCGGGGGAATGTATTCTGGAATGCCACCGCCAGTCTGTGAAAATAATAAACTGATGTACTTACTATGTACTAAATTACTTGACATTATACGTAATAAGTACCTATAATTTCAAACAAAGATGAAATTTTTTCTATATAACACTTACTTGGATGCGATTCATCCTAATTTTTGTGCTGCGTTTACGAGCAAGTTTCTTTAAATTTTCCCACTTTAAACGCAGCTGCTGGGGTGATCGACGACAAACAGAGGCAGTGGCATTAAATTTGTGTGTCAGGCTGACCCACTCCTCATTTTTCATCTTGTTGCTGGCGGCGTTTGTTGTTTTAGACAAAATTATTGGGCTGCTCTCAATTAAGCCCAGCAATAATTTTGTCTCATCCTTCGTCAGAGGTTTGCCTCGAACCTAAAATAAACAGATATTCTTACAAAAAATGCGTTCGAACATATTTGGCGTCACCACCAAGAAACAAAATTATTAATGGTACGGATGCGTAAAAGTCACTTACCACTTCAGAGTCCATTGTTATTTAACAAAATCTATGTAAATCAATGAATATAATTTAACAAAATGATCAGCAAGTTTATATAAAAGTTATGAACAGATATCGTCGGAACCAATACAGCGAAAAAAGAGCGTCCTGCGTCAGTAGAAGGCGTTTTGGCGGGCATGTCATCTGTCAAAAACAGGGCACAGGCAGGCGTGACGTTCCGTTTTAACAGATCTTTTAGGATTTATCACATTTAAAATTGGTAATAATCAGTAATAATATAATCTGTATAAAACTCTAAGAGCCCAATAAATACATCAAAAGTAAAAAGTAGGTACCAAATAATTATTATAGATACGTGTAATACTTATTTTTGAAATTTAAGTTAGAAATAAACGATGCATTCAAGTATTGGTTTTGCATAAAACGGAATGGTCAAAGAGGGAAAAGTTATCTACGGATATCTTGATATCTCCGGATATCTTAGCGATGGTTTGTCACTTTTCGTTATTGGGACGCGGATAGGAGATCGATCCATAGATATGCAAATATCTGCGATCGAATCTAATCTTGGATTACGGATATATTATTAATTTCGGCCGTTAGTGTATCTGTTCCATCTGTGACCTCGCAGCCTTTGAAGTTATCCGCCTATGTAGGTATACTAACAGATTAATTTTTCCAGTATCATTCATTTAGGTAGATGCTCACACGTGAAAAGGAGGTCCTTTTAACGTCTTTCCTTATACATTACTTACGGTGGCCTGGAAAAGATCGCTACCTAGCGATAAGGCCACCCTTTGTACATACATTCCTCTTATCTGTTCTCTATGTGTCTCTGTTTCTTTTGTGTGTTCAATAAAGAATTAAATAAATAAATAGGTAGTCTACGTGATTCACATAGATCTTACACCAGTATTATAGATGTTACTGTACGTAATAAATGTGATGCTCACAAATCTGATATAGTTACTATGGATTGGTGCGTAGATGATTCTTGTAGATTTAACATCAGTATTATGAATACTGTTACTATATGTAATATTTAAATGAAATCCTCACAGTCTAAATGAATCTTTCGATGGAATGAACGTTTTTCTCATAGATCTAAATTCGTTAATATTTCTTTAGGGTAGTAAACGTTTTGTTTCTCGATAACTGTTATCGATTTTGATAAATATTATTTTATGAGGGTACTTAAGACCGTAGCGTAGATAGTTTTTATGTGTGTATAGCTGGTTGATACTAAAAAAAAAGATCGCAAAAAGTTTTCAGATAAGTAGTAACTTTTTAACAGCAGATGTGTAAAGAGGGTAGCAAGTAAAAACTTTTTGTTCGAAGAACGTTTGAGAAAATTTTACTGCAGTTCTCATATCAAGCTGTAATAAATTTTCAAATTTATAAGGGGATGCTTCTTTGGGTAGAACATAAAATTTTAATTACTTTTTTGATAGCAGTAAAAAAATAATTACTGGTATATTTCTGTTTTATAGATTGTTTGATTTCTATTAAAAATGCATCAACTTTTTAACATTTTGACATTTAGATGATCCTTCAAGTAAAGTTATTATGTTTTTAGTTATAGTTATTACAGTATTCGTTGATACGTAAAACTGAAATAAACTCGTTTCCTAGACAAATTAGTGTTTCCGAAATAGCATAACTAATGCAAATATCGTAATGTAATTGATATAACTTTCTAAAGCATATTGATTAATTACAAAATTAACGACTTAACCGACTTATCTAAAACGGCTCTATAAAACTATTTTAATTCTAATTGAATTAGGATTACAGTTTTTGTTGAAATCGCCCAGCTTAATTCTTTAATATGTAAGCGGCGTCATCAAAGTGAATTTTATCTCTCGTTGACAGCTTACAAAATCTTTTTAATTAGTCGGGGGCTTCGACCAGCCCACACTTTACTCCCACGATCTTATTAAGATCGCACCTCTTGTTCTTATCTTTTTATGTTGCCCTGGTAGCTGGCATTAAATCTGCTTGAAATGTATTTGTGAAACGATCCGTTTAAAATACTATTTATTGCTACGTTTGTATTGCGGCCGATTGGCATTTAATTACTGGTGAAAAAAAAACGTCTTCATAAACAAATTAATTAAAATCTATTCGAGAATATTCGTTGTAATAATCATCGTGTAGCTAGAAATCAGTTTAGGGAAACGCAATAAAAAATAAAATAACATTGTAAACATGTTTTCTGGTGTTTATTCAAATATATTCGCTTTTGATGTTTGCTCTCAGAATTCGAATCGCAGTTACTTGGGGCAATAAGAAATTCTGTGAATCGTACTTTGAGCTTTCGTTGCAAGTCGATCACAAATATTAGTGTTTACTTGTTGGCTTTCTAGTGAATACTTAAATCTACTAAATACATTGTTGTCGCTGACGTCTTTGGCAAATGGTGACCAACTTAGCAAGAGCCCTGTCTAGTTTCATAATACTACCCTAGAATATCTTTCTCCTATAGAAATGTAGTAAAGTTTCTAGCCTCTGTTACACTGGCCTATGAATGTTGAATGGGCATAATCGGTACAATCGTAAAGTCTTATCGACTGCCTCCGTCATAAAAGTCAGTGGAGTTTATGTTGCTTTAACGTCGAGTTATTTATATATTTTGTGGATTTACTGCCGAGGAAGCCTATGAACATCCGTTCGGACCGAAATACTCATTCTCTCCCTAGATTCCGCGACGTCTCGTTGGGTCGACGACCTTGCGAACCCAACTTAATATATTATTTCGTCCTTCTGCAGATCTGATCAAATCCTATGTAGTATACAGGTATATAAATGATAAACAAACTTTAAGCTACTAAAAACGATCTCATTATAATGAAAATACACAATTTCGATTACATCTAACGATCCAAATTCCAGTCTCATATCATACATTATGTTGATTCCAATTTTCGATTCGAATCGTCAAGTGCTATAACCATTTATGGAGATGCGTTCCCGCAGTGCATTCTCTTCTACACAATGCAAGTTGGGGCGGGTGGGAGCGAGAGGGCGCAGGTGTTTGGGTCAATGGTTGCGAGGATGGTGTGAAGTCCTGTGGCTTCCAATTATTCTGACGGCGGTGGTCGGCGGGCAGGCGCCTCGCCCCCTATCGCGGCTCGCCATCGATAACACAAACCGGTCCGTTTTTCGTTTATGGTTCTCAGCATCTTGATACACCTCTCCTTTCGGCTATAATCATATGAAAATAAAACGATGTTTTTTAAAAGCGCTCAGTATTCTAAGTTTTTATCCGCTTAGATTTCTGTTTGCGTCTTGCCCGAGTCAAAAAAGGCGTCAAGACTGGTCATTAATATTTATTACCTACTCGAGTCGTAGCCCCACGGGTTCTGTTATCGTGCGTATTAAAATGCCTTTACTGGTTAATTACTGTGAGCTACCTCGGACATCGATGCCGTATTGAGGTTACAAAGAAAATTCAATAGCAAAAACGGACTCGCAAGTTCGTAACAACTTTCTTTAACAATTATTTTGATCAACGGTCACTCTGCCCATTAGTAATTTCCTGTGCTTGATTATAGAATTCTTTGTTTGTTTTCTTGTAAACAGTTTCGTCGTATTTGTCCTGTGCCGAGTCGCGGACATGTTTCTGGTATTTGCAATTTTCATTCAAGAAAGTGCTCGTATGTAAGATTCAAACGTGACATGCAATACGGAATCTCAGTAGGTAATAAAGAGAAAAACGGCAATAAAATATAAATGGAATACAATATTTTGAAAAAAAAAAAAAAACGATTTTGTCTTAAAATTACATATACCTATACAGAACATTTAATAAAATGTGTCCATATAAAATATTATTGAAGTGGTTTATGACAAACACCGCAGCTTTGTTACTTTTGCAACACCGCACATTTTGCAACTTACACTTAGCAATATTAATGATAAGATTACAATGTTTCAAGTGTTTAAAGTTTCACAGTGCGGTTAGTGCCTTAGCGCTAACATACATTTCTACATTAGCAGAAACTACTCTGTCGCACGTTTTACCTCAACTCGGTCTAATTATAGAAACTCTGTGCACGCAGCCTCCATTATTACCAACTGGTTCCATAGTTAAGTAATATCATATCCACGTCTTGTGCTTTTTATCTAAAAACTTATCATTTGCATCGCGCACGACCAGCTATTCCGTGACTATGGAATATGGTTTTTTCACTTTTTACGTATTACTTAGTTCGGATGCAATTATTCCCACATGACCCTATTCTTCGGGCCGTGAGATAATCGCAAACGGTAGTGTCCGAGCACGTAGCTACGTCCTTATTGGGACGACAAGAGTTTTTACCATCGCCCACCACGGGACGAGACACGACATCGGACATGTATCGCTGGTAACGTTTACTGGGAACGATTTGAACTGCCTTTTTTCTGCAGTGAATGTTTATGTCGATTCAGCGCTGTGACATTCGCAAACGCGGCGCGTAACGGACGTTGAATAATTAATTTTTGCGTAGAAATGAGAACAGCAAACAAATCTCACGATCGCAATCTGGTGAGTGATCTGTTGCGAATGTAAATTACCTAAAGACGTAAGCGATTTTTTGAGAGGCTCGTTTTCGTTGCACTCGTTAAAGTTGAGTGCGAGGGTAATTTATGATTTGATGTTTTATGCCCTCCGCCTGGTCAACGCAACAAATAACAAAGGCGAGGCGCCATCGGTCCTGCAGGAACAGGTCTAAACGACTCCAGTTTTTATTCAGCACCAATATGGACCATTAAAATGGGTCGTTTCGCGACTTCGCGCTGTCATTTTCTCTTTATGTTATGTGAATAAAGAGAGTTGATGGCTCGATGCAAATTTTTTTTATTGCTTTTTAAGAGTTCATCTTTATATTGTTGAAAGGCTTTTTTATTTGTATGATGACGTATTTACTTGGATTTGAGGAGCTTTCCTTAACGGTATAAATGGCTTTGTTTTTCGGACTTTAATCCCGTCCCTAATTACATTGATATGTAGCTCTAAATAGATAGAAGCACACGAAACGTTAAAATGTACTCCACTTAACAAATCGCCCGTATGATAACTATATTTGCATATTTCCATCCGTGTCACGCGTTTTTTTGATGGATACCGCTACACGACGATGATAAATGACTTTAATTCGAAGCCTTGCATTATAATACTACCATTTTAGGTGGGCTAATAAAAGCAGATAAGGAAGCCCGGAAACGTTGTCCTCCACAAATCGGTGCCGTACTCCATATAGGGGTGTCACCTTATAGATCAGTAATGACTAGAAGTAAGATAACGATGCTACTGTATCATTAATTTGCTGGTGATCCGTTATTTAAAACTAACAGTATAATATTTATTTTGAGTTGAAATAGACTGATTCATCTTCTGCTTTATTTACTTCACGAAGCATTATAAATATTTTATTAATTGTGCAATAGTTTTATGTAAAAAAGCTTTTTAGACGACTTTTTGGTTATATTAATTGATTTGTAATCTAAATATTTATATTAGTTTTAAACACATAACTATGTAATACTTTACAACAAATCAATCCGATTTGATTGATTGCACACAACATTATTAGAGACATGAGCTTCACAACATACACAACAAATCTAGTGATGTGACAACCCTAACGCGTGGTTCTTATGAATTATCCAAGCGCTCGCGCGCTGGCGACTCGGCGGCGCCCGCGCAGGCCGCGCAGCGCAACTGTAAACACGGGAGAGATAAACGAACGCGTGTTTTGTTCGCGAGTGTGTCTCGTCTGTCATTTGCTGCGAGTGTATTGAGAACTGAGGGTAGACTAGTAGATACAAGTGGCGTTGTTTGCGTTTTGTTTGTTATGATTTACTAGATTTCCGCCCGCGGCTTCGTCCGCGTTTGCAAAGGAAAACCCGCATAGTTCCCGTTCCCGTGGGATTTCTGGGAAAAAAACTAGCCTATTTGTTTATCCAAGTTACCCTCTATATGTGTGCTAAATTTCATTGTAATCGGTTCAATAGTTTTTACGTGAAAGAGTACCTAACAAACATCCATACATCCATACAAACTTTCGCATTTATAATATTAGTAGGATTTTGCAAATCTTCTTATGAAGATGTCTATTCCAGTTGTAGTGCGCAACCTCCTTTTTCTGCAAAAAAATAATTGTAATTTGACTTCTCGTAGGCCTTAGTCAAAACAGTATTTATTGTAAATACCATCTTCCTCGATAGTTTATAATTTATTCAATATAACAAACTCAATTTAAATCAACTTGGAAACAGATTTCTATGGATTATAAATATCAAAACTTCTTATATTATTTGAAAGATCTCTTAGATGGTGGATCTGCTCACTGCTGTAAACGAGAGATAAAAAACATAATCTGTAAATCTTCTTAAGCTCAAGTCTAAAGTGTTATCTTGTTTACAGTCACTATCAGGAGCTTTTATAGGTGGCTGAATGTGTGAATTCTTTAACCAAAAAGTTTCAGTACCGATATAGCTGAAAACTATACAGTCAAAAAGATTATGGCCATGAAAATCATACCATTCTTCCGATTTCTTTTCAAGCATGCCCTTTTATTAATGACCGTTGTCCTTAATATTTCGGTGAACATTATAATTGGCATACTCCCATAGCAGTTCACACGCGTTCCCAACAGTATTCAGAGTACGCACATGACTCTGGTCGCATAAATTCACTATGAAGTCAATTAATGCTAGTTAAGGCAATGGTGACTGCATTTAAATGGGCATTGCGATTTGTTGCGTTCCATATCGATAGATTGTTAGAAAAATTGTTTTTATTATTGTGTATTTTGTTTCTAGTACTCCGGTAGGAAGAGTAGCTGTTTTTCTATGAGGTAGTTGACAGAAGTTAATTTTTTATTTGGAGTCATCCTTTGCGGTGTGGTATCATAGTTCATATTATAATAATATAGTTTATACTGTAGGAACTTGATCTCTATTTCGTATCAAGATTGCTTTGCAATCACCGAGTATAGTACATAATAAAGTCTGCTCAAAGTACGCTTGAATAGATTTATGAAAAAAATATCTGATTTGCAATATCTTCCTTAAAAGGAGTTAATAAATACAAATGTGCAAATGATGAGAACTTGAAAACGGCTTACATTATGTAAGAAAACTCGTCTGTGTTCACAATTCACTGGCTATCATTGTATGCGCGGCGAATGATCATAAAATCATAAACCAGATCTCTAGAACACAGTTAAATGTGTACCTTATACACCTAAATATATGGATCTAAATTGTGTGATGCTCCTCCCTTGCGGTCAGGTGTATGTAGATGAGATCGGGTTTCCGTAAACGGTATTGTATCGCGCGGGGAAGCAGGGGGAAGAGGGAGGGGGAGGGTTAATAGTATCTGTGACAACATTGTAGATTGTGGATCGCACTTCTGCGGCGGACGTGACCTCGACTGATTGGTGTGATTTTATTGCACTGGATTGTGGTCGAGATTTTTGATGATTCTTTTACATAGTCGATTGTTGTTTTTGTAAGATCTCTTTGTTTGGTGCGAACTACGAACTATGAACGGATGTACCTACGGCTACTGATTTTAGTAGACTTGAATTGTTTAAAAATAATTTGCAATTTCACTTTATCTACCCTAAGATTACAGCTACCTGCAACTTTATAGTCGATCAATTCATAAAAATTTAAAATGCCTATGTTTAATGTTATTGTTATGAGCAAAGCTTTCTCGTACAAAACGTTATTAACTATTATGAATATTAAATTCCATCTAGTCGTTAATTTCGCTAATGCGTCCACATAAATTGCGTCGTAAAATTATATTATCTGAATGTTTTCGATCTAATTGTCGTTCTTCAATGGAGATATCTCAAATATCGTAGTTAGGTGAACCGTGGAAGCGTGTTACGATTTAGGTTGGGTTATCGCGGGTGTAAATTATTTATTTATTGTTTGTTTCATTGATTGGTCGTCTGGTGTCACGATGTGTTATCGTGTCCTTTAATAGACTTGCAATAATTGTACTTGTGACGTCACGATTGGAATGGTTGTTGGTATGGATTTGTTCATATGGAGCAGTTTAAGAATAATCGGGATCAGATGCACCTTTTCTCGATAAGTTACATAAATTAATAGAATAATCTATTTCTACTATAGTAGTCACTGTAGGTATCGTAAAGATTACCAAAATCATGTAAACTTGGTTCAAAGGCTACCAGCATGTTTATGGGTTTTATATTTAACAATTTGGCAATCAACAAACTAATAAACAATATTTTTATTCACTCCATAAATAATATTTATGTTTTATATATTCAATGTTTTATTAGGCGTGCAATAATGACGGGTTCCTGTTTATCTCGCACCAGGGCAAAATCATTTGCTTTCCCCGTAACATATTCAGATCGTAAATGTTTATGTTTCCTCGCTATAAAACATAATTTCAATGTAATTTGAAAATAAACTGCGTTTTATGACATGGACTCTGTTATGCAATTGCTGTTGCGTTGTTAATTTTTAAAGTTTATTTTTATAAGCGGCTATAGCGATAGAAATAAAACGCGAAGTCGACGCGGCCGTTCTGTATCATTGCAATATGTTGTTATATATTGTTAGGGGCAATATTTTAGTATTTAAATTTACATTTATTTCTTATCCTATTTCCATATACCTAATTTGAGATGGACACTTGCTATTTGTTCGTGCTTTCAAACGTTATTATAATTTGAACGTAAAATTTTATATGTACATATGTACATTCTGCATACTCAGGAAATGTATGTTTCAATGTATCTCCATAGGTACATTGGCGGGAAAAAATTCTAATACAGTAGAAATTTAAACTTTGTTTCAATGACGATTTAAAACGGTTTGTACAATTAAAATAAATTAATTCCCCATCAAGCTACAATAAAATGAAAGTAATGAAACACTGCAACATGTTCGTACGATTAAGATGATATCTCGGATTCATTAAAAGTATCTAATTGGTGAATTAATAGATTTGTTAAATAGAAATCAACGTGGGATGTGACGCCCACTTATATATTGCTTGTTTTCTTAATGGGAAAAAGTTATGGCAGTTTGGTGTGTGGTAGTCAGTAATGATGCCCCTTAGTGAGGTTTGGGTATGGAGAATTTTCTCCTTGTCAAGACCAAGCTTTTTCGTGCCTCTCACCTGAATCTCTGGTCATATAATGATTAAGCAAATATGCGAGAAGGAATATATCGGAAATAACAGTCAAAGTATGTTGAGATAGAAACTTGATAGAAACGTCATAAAATGCCCTAATTTATGAATTGGTTTTAATTTAAGATACAATCGATAGGATACTGGACTGTTTGATTGAGCTGAACTGCTTCGATCCATTAATCCACATATAAGGATTTACAATCTACAAACATTATCCTGCAATTATTTTTAAATATTGAAGAACATAAAATGAAGCATTCGAAAGTAGATCACCAAATCTTCCAAAGAAACGTAGTACTAAATCATTGGTAAAAGCCAATAGAACGGCACTATTATGATAATGACCCGAGATATCGTTTAGGGGCATTGTGAAACGGATTGTGGACGGAATGGAGGCACGAGTGGTGCCCTCTGACTCGACCGTTAGTCGCCCACGGCTTGCGCCTACATTGGTACGTTGCTAGTCTAATCTTAGAGGTACATATAGTATGTTTATGTTGTTTAGGTTAATTAACAGTTTTTTCAAATCAAATCAAACATGTTTATTTGCTCGTATATGGTAATTTAGAGGTATTATATACAATATTTTTTATCACATATACTGCCATTTTAAATAGCGTGCAAAGTAAGTGAAACTTCTTTAGGCGCGTTGAGAGTAAAATTTCATGCTCGCGTCATGGTAATACCGTCACGTCATGAAGTAATGCGACGATTTTTGTTCTTTCAATCTTGCCAAAGAAATTTCACTTCTGTCACGTGTGCTCGGCACATACGCCTTTTTTTTTGTTATGATCGCTTATGATATCACGTAAATTTTAATGATGCTTGCGTTTACCCAAAAACAATTGTTGAATGTAATATTAACACCAATGCAATATAAGAGCGAATTAAAATTATTTGAAAATTCATCATATCATTATCTGAATTCTCTCAATTTCGAGATTTTGGCCTTTAGCTTTGGTATGCAAATAGGTGAGGCTATAAGGAAATTTAATCGGTTTTATTATTTGTAAGTCTGATTTAATGAACGGTGTTATATTTGACTTCAAATTACCATTAAATAATTTATCAGGCATAAAATATACGTAGAGGATAATTACGGAAACAATTTATGTTGGGTCAACGATTTCTAGCGTAGTCTTAATTGACATCCTGCAACGAAAATCACTTAAGATATCAAATTATAAGTATTATCTGCATGTCTATTAAACACTCTTATACTTTAATTTTTATTGAAACGATTCATTTGCATAATGATAAGAAATAGTTGATTTCTATATTACACGACTTACTTCATAGTGGCCATATAAAGCTCTCAATAAAACGCCTGTTGGTAATGACGCTCTCTCGAATTCTTAGCGTATTTCGGAAAAATAGGACGCAGAGTTATTTATACACTCACTTTTTCCTTAAATGTTGGACTGTTATAAACCTCAAAAACGAGGTCGACGATCTTTTTCGATCAGATCTTTGGATCAAACGTTAACGTCCGCGGCCTGTCCCTGCATGATATAACATCAAAAGGTGCAGTATCAAAGGGCGGCCACGTATAAACAGCTAAGTTTAGATTTAGTGCCGGTTTTCATTGGGTCCTGACGACATCTCGTGTCGTATATCGATCGTGAAGATAATGTGTCGTGGCTATTATGTAACTTTTAATTCTCAAGAAAAGTTTGTTAATCTGTGGTTTAAATTTGACCGAAATAACTGAAATAAAATAAAGAAAACGAAATACGAAACAAATATTTTTCTTTAAGTATTGATGTCATTACAGATTGGTGATATTCATGTAGACACAGACTTTAAGAATTACAACAAGTTGTAGCAACATCAAGAACACATTAGTGCTAATAAAATGCCAATTCGAGATCAACTTCGCAATCGTTCAAGTGAGACCTCTATCAATGCACCAGTAGGTACACGTCGAATGCCTGTAAATCTTGTCGATCTGTCCGTACGACGCGCTCATGATCGATGACAGGCACACGTCGTGTTGATCAGCTGGTGATTAATAGATTAAAGGTGCTTTTCCACCAATAATGTGCGAGGATGTGTCGCTTCATTTAGTTTGAAGTTTGATGCGTTGAGCGTTCGAAGCGATACTATTGGATATTTACAAACACATTCCTCGCACATTGTTGGTGGAAAATCACCCTTACACTCTCGTTTGTTTGAACGTATTGTTCGATGTTTGGTATCCATTAATCATGGGGAACAATTGTTCGCTTCGGCGAAATGTGGATGAGATTTGATGACGTTGGCCGTGTGAAGTGGCATGAATATGAATACATATGAGATGAGGGTTCGGAGGTTATTTTTAAAGCGAAGTTTGATGCTCGATTGTAATTTGCTCTTTAGTTAATTTTGCATGTGATAATCGATTAATTAAAGGCGTAGGTACATTCCTGATACCACATTTTGCTCTCAATAGCAGTGCCAATTAAACATGTAAAAGTATACACTAACAAAAAGTTTTAAAACGAGAAACATTGAAATTCAATTACGTTTGAAAGTGAGCACATTAAATTCGCGAAATGTAAGCAATGCATTTTTGAACGTTTAAATTTAAACCTTGTGAGTCAGCGCCAAAATTGCGAAAAATGTACCGAAAATGGTAATTGTCCGGTCGTACAATATAGTCGAAATGTATTATAGGAGCAGCTTCAGCCAACCGCGTTTCGGAGCCAAGAACGAGATAAAATGGCGATTTTGATATAATTTAATAACGTGAATACGTTCGCGTTGCTGATATGTATTAAACGTTTGAGTTTTATTCTAGTAAAACATTGTTTGTTTTGTAGCGGAATGTCAGATGTCCTTTGTATGCAGTTTATTGCGTAAGGTTCCTTTCTTGTTCAGTTACGTTTATATAATGTTCATCTTTACGATGGGTTTGCTCTGTGCTTATTTATACATTTTTGTAGAATTAAAATAGATCATATGAGGAACTATGAGTTTTGTTTATTAGGATAATAATTAATAAGTATAATACTTTGTTGCGTAAGTTTGGAAATTGGAAGAAGATATTTTTAGATATTAAAAGAGATGAATGGCGAAGATAGAACAAGTGTGATGAACATAAAATTAACATTTAGTTCATAAATCTCTGTTATTTCCGATTAAACAGGTACAGGAAAGCTAGACTTGCTAGAAAATGTCTGTCTCGGCTCTCAGAGTTCTCGTTTTATTTTATTTTTTTGTACAAAATGACACTCCTTATTTGTTAAAAATAATTAAGTGTTCAGACCTCATGCTGGTCGAATATTTATTTGCATATTCAAGTTTCCTTTAAAATATGAGTTTTTATTTTAATTTGTGTATCGGCGTCGTTATATCGATATTGTGTAAGCGTAAAATATTTGTCATCAAATTTATAATTGCCTCTTAATTTTACCATACTGGTGTCTAATGTTTTGTTCGACACTTCTCAGGGCAAGCATTGTTGTTTTTATTGGTTATTTGAGTTAATTTAGTGGTTGATTTAGTATGCAATATGCATTAAAACACTAAAAAGGTGCAATGTTTCTTTGGATTTCATATCATAAAAATTCTGAATGCTACACACTAACAACATCCACATTATTATTTGTATGAACGTTAATTAATTGAAAATATCACAAGTATTACTGGTTGTTTTTTTTATAAAAAAAACTTAAAAGTATCATGATACGTCAACAATATGAAATCACACGGGTAGCATTCATTTTAAATTTTAATTTAAACTTTAAAAAAAAATATTATGATGGACGATGGGTGATGTGTTCAATGATACATAAGACGCTCATATGAAGTCACACGGCCGGTAATCACAATGATATGACATGACTGCTATTGGTGGGTCCGCCGAGTGTCGGGTTGCGAGCGGCGGTGTGCGTCCGCGGTGTCGGGTGGCAAAGGCGCCGCTCTAACGTGTGATTCTGTGCGATTTGGAATTCAAATCAAATCAAGACAAGTGAGAATTAAAATTCAAATAAAAATATATTATTTCGCGATGGGCGATGTGTGATTAAGGTGATTCTCATTTCAAATCGAATTAAATGCGAATGCAAATTTGATTTTTAGTTTGTCCTGGAATTAAAAAATTGGAAAATCCAAAAGTGCACGCCTCATAATCTCATCCTTTACAATAAAATTGATTATTTATAAAGAGTACGTGACTATAAATATAAAAATGAAATAAAATAAAACATTTGGAAAAGTAAAGAAAGCGGTACCGTAATAATTGAGCTATTTTTCTTGTGGCACCATCTAGATGTGAAACTGCGCAGGTTTAAGGGACTGACTACCAACTTTTTTTTTTAAACCTTGGCTTATAGTATAAAGAATCGAGTTTATAATGGTGAATTTTGAGTACACTATAAAAAAAAAAAGTCGATATTTTTTTTGTTTATTTAATAACAATTAAACCACATCGAATCAGACCCTGAAAAATGAAAGGGTTCTATTCCTGAGCATACTCAAGCGTAAGAGAAAAAAAAAGACTCGATTAGTAAAGTATTTCGGTCGCTATCGTGTTAACAAGAAAAAGGATCCGCACATACAGACACACGGACGTCCAAGACAGAACTTTTTTAAACTGTTTTTTAACTAGTTTAAATAACAAAAATGACATCAAAAATATCATGAACGTTAAAAATAGTGCTTTTTCTTAATATGTGTGTGTATGTATTATCTTACAAGTGCAATGTATGATACATAAAGACATTTTAAGTTTGAAAAATCAGATGTTTTGCGCGAAGTGACAGTAGTACCCACCTCAACGCTTCGCTTATGAGGCGTGCAAAAATATCATGTGCTCATACGGAGAAACTAAAATTACCCAATTAAATTAGCCACACGAGATCGAAGAAAATCATAAGCGATTGACACGGTTGAAATGTTAATTTTAAAAGACATAAGCACAATACGTAATTACATTGATATAACCGAACTTATAAGAATACCTATATGAAGAATCACAATGTAAGCTGTCGATCAAATGTCTTTAATTAAGTTTCGTTTGTTTATGATTAACCATTCATGCCATAGACACATAGTTACGAAATTAAATTAGCATAGACAATGGTGATATTTTTGTTGAGTTTCTCCTTCTTGTTTTTTTTTAATTTTTACTACAAAACACGATTAAAGACATGAAATTATTGTATTGTCGCCGATCCTTGATAAGTATATACAAAGTTTTAATTATATCTGTCTGTTTAAAGTGAGTCAAAATCAAAACTTCAGGAGTTGGTTAAAAAAATATAAAAAAATACATTATGCCTCCACGCATATAAAAAGATACATTTTGCCTCCACGCAAGTTAAAATACATGTACAAAGGAATTTAAGATGCATTTAAATTTATATTTTCCGCTAGTAGGCAGTTAGTTTTATCTAGTTTCTAGAATGCCACAGTAAATGCTTGGAAGGTTTTATTATATAAGAGCTCTTGTTTTAACGAGAAAGAATCATTACAAATGTGACTACGAGGTTCACTGATTTTAATATCTGTGTCACGAGTAACGAGGAACATTTATTTTTAATTTTACGTAAAGAAACATCCTATAATGGATGTATATTTTTTCGGTAAAATAAAACTATTACATATATAGGTATATATATAATATTTGCAAAATAAAGTTATCAACTCAAATAAAAAATGTAAACAGGTTCGTATTTAATTTTGAATTATGTAGTATTAGAAATGTTAAATAACCATGATAATTTAGAAACGTGTAGAAATAATCCGTGCCTATAATCATTCATTGATGAAACTCGTGTTATTTTATTATCTAATTGAATTTCATTAAATAATATCTTGACCTTACAAAACTATTCACGGGCCAAATTGAAAACCTCTGGCCTATCATTGAAATCGATTCAAATAAAGTGTCATACATTAGGATCCATAAATGGTACCGTTTATTCAAAACGCTAATAAAATAAAATAATCTGACAAATTATGCGCGACTAAAACGTTTCTAAATATTATTATAATCAATTTAGTCGTTGTAGGCAGTTTTGTTCGACCCAACCCACGCGTTACTGTATAAAGTTGGCCCTAGACGATACTGCAGTTTGACATGCGTGCATGGTGTCATGCATGAATGATCATTTAGGTCGATGATTAAAATGAATGACATGCAAACTTCGTGTTGGCAGCTGATTGGTAAAGCTATTTTCAAGCAAGTTTGGCTGACATGCAGCTTGATCGAGCTTGATGAGCAAAATTTATGAATATTTTAAGACAAGCAGCATGACAATGTACGTAAACGGTGTAGGGGCTACTTAAGAATCAACATAATGTTGACACTTGTCATCGTGTTAATATAAATCGGAATTTTAGATGAGCGCCCGCGCAGAGGTGAAATTTTAGGAATTCTTCGACTCGTTCTGATAGTGTTGAATATGAATGGAATATTTAGAATAAATTGATATAAAATACTTTTGTCGGTATAATGGAGGAAAAGATACAAGAGGGATTACATTCTTAGGGAAATACATGGAAAAAGAAGCACTTCTTATTATTTTTCGTATACATATTTGACAGTTTTGTTTAGATAAAGCTTAAAACTATAAGTATACAAAGAAATTTCTCTTAATGCTAGTTTAGTATTTAGCTTAATTTATAATTCGATTATTTTGTTTCAGGTACGTAAAGGGAAATAAGCTGGATTTCCAAAAATCTATGGATTTATGTGAGTTAAATTAATTAATTATGCATGACACTATTGAATTTACAAACACATGTTTCTGTTATATTTATTAGTATACATACAAAAAAATCTCGTATAAGTCTAAAGTAGAAGTATAATGTTCTTTTTTATATTTAACTCGAGCACTAAACTTAAAGGAAAGTTTATCTAAAATGCACTTTTAGCTCTAGACTTATGCATTTAGAGTTCCAATTTATCGCTAAACATCAATGATACATTTCGCTCTCAATAAATTGGAAGTGTAAGCAATCTAGAATCTACAAGGTTTCATTTGCAAGTCTTGTTTGCGGAATGAGATAACGATAATAATTGGATAACGCGCCCAACTGTTTTGTTTTAACACAGTATAAAGAGAACAAGTAGGCCAAGTCTCCTGGCGCGAGCGCACGGTACCTGTACTCGCGAGACGTTAATGTCACATTGATATTTTAAATAATTGTATAAACAAACACCGACCGCTCACAGCAATGTCGCGGTCCTCATGAGAAGGAACCGAGCGGCGTTGTGTGCGTGCGTCAAGCTTGCGCACGCACACGAACGGGGTCGTGGCCAAGCGCTCCGCGTACATACAAACGCCGCGATGTACCTTTGATCGAAGATAACTTACTTGTTCTCTTTATACTATGTACATACAATACGGCCGCGGCGCGATAGACCTTTGTTTGAAGATAACTTAGGTACTTGTTCTCTTTAATCTATGGTATTAATTCTACAATCCCGTTCTTAATTATATACGTGACATTATATAATTTATTATACCTACTCACAAGTATCGGTTTTCTAATGATGTTTGACAGAGTCGTTGGTATTAGCTGAATGCTATTTGCGGTTCTTGCTAATATTGTATATTGTGTCTATAGAATCTTTATAAGTGAGCTTCTATTAGCATAAGGTTGAACTAATTTAATGTTCTTTAATTCGGAACGAAAGATTTTTGATCTTTATTAACTACTGACTGTAAAGAGCTTCTAGTTTTATTTCTGTCATACATAATGAAAGCGAACCAATGGAAAAATTAAATATACTTTCATATCACACAGAAAGAAAACGTAATATGTATTTAATTACTCAAATACAAACACACACCAATATACGAGTAACGTAGTAGACCTTATAACTAATTATAATTTCGTAAAATATACTTCCGTTATATGAGATGTGTATTCAAAAATCAATTTGTTTGTATTCACCTAATAAAATATATGAAATATCAGTAATCTGCCGTGATGGATGGCTACCGGCGACTTTTTAATAAACAATTTTACTTCGTTGGATTACCATCAATCACTCATGTTATTATATGCTTAGGACCGGAGAAAATTTTTACCGCGTCGCTACCGTTTGTACAATATTTTTAATAATCTGTTATAATGAAATATGTTTGGTTGTGTTTATTCAATGATCAAATTGAAGATGTATGAGACAGAATAGATAAGAATAAAAGAGGATTTTGAACTTTAAATTTCAATACGTATGAGTTGCGAATTTTGAGTAAAACGTTACCCTCAATACCTATTGACGGTAACGTTTTACTTGCGTTGAAGAATTTTTATGGACTTCAGACTTGACGTTATTTAAAAAATCATCGAGTACAATTTATTAATGCTCTGTACGAATTTATGGTATACTAAATGTCGTCTTGGAAAATATTGTAATCTTTGCACGCACTAAACGACTTCTGATGTTCTGATGTTGAAGATTTGTACTAAAAACAATATAACGTAAACAATGAATTTGTGAAGTAAATACGGAAAGTTGTCTAAAAGAATGACCACAAGTTTCAAACATATAAATAGTTAAATGAATAAGTACAGTTAATTTAACTGTACCTTTTGAATTCACTCGAACATTACCATCATGTAGTAGTCGTAATAAAATTATAGCGACGTCAGATTTCATCGATGTAACCAATTACCAATGAGACGGGCCAATTTAATTTCAATTGAGACTGTCTTCATCATCATGATGGACGAACGGGGACCCTGGCTACCGGCTACTTGATAACCAATGATTCAAGTAATAATATGCATTACTAGCTGTGCTCTGCGGTTTTACCCGCAGTGCTCCACTCCTGTTGGTCTTAGCGTGATGATAGTTGGTCTTAGCCTATAGCCTTCCTTGATAAATGGACTATCTAACACCGAAAGAATTTTTCAAATCGGACCAGCAGTTCCTGAGATTAGCGCGTTCAAACAAACAAACAAGCTCTTTAGCTTTATAATATTAGTATAGATTAGAAGAATCATTAATAGCGTTGCATGTAGATCGGTGGTACAAAGTTAGGAAGTGTGATGTGATGGTTTAATTTTGCTCTAACTTTTCTGAGTATGAGTTTGAGTGCAGTATGAATTGTTGTAAAGTTAAATATGTAGTATATTTTAATTCGGTTTGAGTTTTAAGATGACTTGTGACTTCTATCTACATCGCTAGATAAGAAATAGGTAGTAGATTCGTTTTGGCTCAATAGAGCCAATAGGCTAGAAAATTTATTGTTGTACGTAGCGTATTTATTGTGTATTCAATTTATTTATAGTGAGTCTGTATAGTGTGTATCATTTATAGTACGTCAAGTAAGGCACAGTGGTGTATCGATTGAATTATTAAGTAAATTAAAGACAACAAAATCTCTAAGGTCAACCGATGGCCGGCGTTCAATTGTCACATGCGGGTAGGTATATAATAGTGTTATTGTCTCCATTCGCTCCAATTGTGGTGATTGCAGCAGGATGCTGCGATGGGTGGAGAGGATGGACGTCGTTTATTAAATTATGATTGATTGTAATGTGCAATGGGAGTTTGATTTTAATGTGTCGTCCCGTTGGGCGGGAAGTGGTAAAACGTTGGTCGTTTTGTCTGTTAAGGCGTGTGTCTTTTGAATTGGTGATGATTGTAATTTGTAAGTAGTTGGCGGTTTTGATTCTAGTATTTATTGGAACGAAGTTCCTTATTGCGCCTTGTTAAAGGGGGCTAGACGGAAAAAATTCTTACGAAAATTTGTCACGACACTTTTTGCTAGAGTTGTAAGCCGTGCGGCGTGCGCGTGGTTCTCAGTCTGTCTCTCTCTAACTTAACACTTCGTTCCATCCGGATGTCCCTTGACATCGTTCAAGCTTTTTATTCAGGCAGCAATATATGTAGTTAAAAGATCTTAAAACTACGGCCCATATGAACGTGTTACCGTCTACAGTCGTACTGGTGTGATTGCATCGAACATAAACTCTAAAGCAGTGTAGTGTGTAGTTATATTGTTATCTGTAAAATTAACCTTTGTTTTTTTCACACGACTATTCTATATTAAGATATCAAAGACATTTAGAAAATTAGCTATTTTTAGCACGATGACGTACATCTTATCATTTATGCCTCATTCCATAAAAAGCACTATAATAAACAGGTTGGACAACACGTCCCCTGCTCCTCGCAAATGACACGAACGCCATTACGAACTTTCTTCGCATCGTCATATCATTATAGTCACATGGATTCGTCTCCATCGGCGTTAATAAAACTTAATGGTGATTGATTATACGAATGCGGTATGTCCGGATAATTTCAGCGAATCGATGCGTATTGGTCAATTTGGTTTTTCACTTAATGCAGGGCCTCGAGCGATGTCGGCATCTGCAATCAGCCCTGGGCTAAGAGTGCTGTGGTACTGCATTTACGTTTATAGCTTAATGCTAGACTAGACGCGGTTTGAATTGAGGACGTTTAGGAAACGCTCTGGGCGCTCTTGTGTCGTGTATGTTACCGGTGTTCTGTAATCGGTGTGCTGAGTGAGATCTGTGTTTTTTTTGCTGTTTTTGAAGTATAGTCTGTATCACCTGTTTTAAATAATTTTTAAATACACATTGCTAAATAGCCTACTTCTATTATAGTCACAAAAAGGTGCTTGTTATTCTGCTTTTACTTCCCTTCCAGCAAGATAATTTTTTACTGTTTAACAGATTCTGCTCTTATCAATAATTGAAAATACGTTTGATCACAAATACAACTACAAATTTTTACTTATAACTAAAACACTATTAATTCATTATAACATAGACCATAACTACAATAATCAACGACAATGTTTAAAACCAATATTGCAGCACATAGCAATAAGGGCAACAAAAGTCAGCACATTCTAAACAACATCGCACGGCAAGCCCAAGACTAATTTAATCGTGACAGCAGCATTCAGGTGGTCGATGATAAATCAAAGCTAATTTGAATTTGTAATCAAATTGTGATTATGTTATATGCAAGTGTTGTGGTGGCCGGCATCGCGGATACGGTAGGCTTACCTTCTAAATTCTTGCACCAAGGACAGGGTGAGGAATTTGCGGTTTGGTTTTTCTTTTGAGAAATTTATTAGGGCGTTTGCTTGTCGAGTAATGTGGTGTCTTATAAGACTTTTTTTTCTACTTCGTGTTATTTTGATTGTTTGTAACTGACGTTAACATAAATGACTGAGGTTCATTTAATAGCCTTTCCTGAAAGTTTACGTTTTTCTCATTCCATCTTTCAATATAATTTTGCTCATCTGTGTTCACTAAAAAATTTTGTCTGGTGATGTTTTGTTAAGTTTGTTAACGTTCAACCATCTGTGAAAGAAGTGAACCATAAATTAATTTCGTAAGTAGTTCTGTTCAGACTTTAAACTTCAAGTAGTAAATAATCTGAGCAATTATTATCTACTAAAATTAATATTATTTAAATAATTTAATTGAGTCATAATATTAAACACTTTTAATGCTGTGTCATACCTCACATCAACCTTGCGTTTCTTATTCGAAGGTTTGTGAAATAAATTAAAGGGAAATATGATACAGGCAATCGAGGGCATAAGGGTTTACACATATTTCTGAAACCTAGCAGATTGATGGTTTTATTTGGAAAATTAGCAGATTGATGTTTCTCAAGTCTCAACCAATCTTTATTTATATTGTTATAGGTAAAATAATTTAGTAAGCTTTTTCAGATGCATTGACTATTCAATAATGCACAAAATACAATACTAGTTCCTTTATTACAAGTTTAATATAGTTTAAACGTTAACCTATCAATCTCTCAAGATTTTAATAATATTATCATTTTGAACAGAGCTCAAGCCCATCTTTTATATTAGTATTTATTGTTACAAATTAATCAAATAAATCACTATCCTCCCATTTCGATTAATTCAACGTCACCAACCGTGTCTATTTGGAAAGCCATATAAATAAAATATAATAAGGGAAGTAAATTGATGTGAGAGGACACGAGTGGCGCAGCGGGGCTCTCCGGGAGGCATACATTGTCCTATAAGAAATCCCTAGTGATATAATATACTTCGTTAGGATATTGTGTATAGGTGTTTGTTTGTGTAATTTCACACGTTAAGGGGGATGGCATGTTGATGAAATTTTGCATAATGTAAAATAATATGATAAATGAATTGTGATTAGAATGCTTTACTTGTAAAGATTCTAATTAGTTTTTTGTTTGCATGGATTCATGTGTAAATTACAAAAAAGGACTATGGCCGCAGTAAACAAATATTAACCGTTAACATTTTTTTTTACACATTTTTTTCTTTGTTTTATGATCTAACTAGATTTCCGCCCGCGGCGGCATCGCCCGCGTTTTCAAAGGAAAACCCGTATAGTTACCGTTCCCATGGGATTTTCGGGATAAAACCTATCCTATGTGTTAATCCAAGTTACCCTCTGTATGTGTGCGGTTTCATTGTAATCGGTTCAGTAGTATTTGCGTGAAAGAGTAACAAACACACACACATCCTCACAAACTTTCGTATTTATAATATTTGTAAGATAGGACATAATATTCTCTCCTCTAGATACGTCCATACCATCAATACAATTCACAAATCGCAGCAAAATACGTTCTTACCACAATTCTTCTGCCTTAAAAGCGATGTAATTTTGCAATTAACTTGCTGTAATGGAGTCAATTAAATCGCATACGAGACTATACTGTTACGGACCATTGGACAGACCATTACCATCGATATGGGGTTAAAAACACCTATGCTTTGCTGAACACGGAATGAAGTATGTATTGTAATGTAAAACATTATTATCGGAGTTTTTGTGGTGGTTGGTAACCATTTGAGGAGGGTTATAGCGAATTTGTGGGGCAACATTGTATGATAGTGGGGAGAAGACAGAGATGGTATTAGTATTAAATGCTTAGGTGTCAGCAATTTGTTGTGACTTGTGACTATTTGAGAAGGGTAATAGAGAATTGGTGGGGCAACATTGTATGATACTGGGGAGAAGACAGAGATCGTATTAGTATGAATTCTTAGTATGGTGTCAGCAATTTGCATTGTTTAAAGTCGTAATATGTTGCTAGGGTCTATGTTAGGGTGAATGCTAAAACAGTTCTGTTATAAACGATTTGAGAAGACATTAAATTTATCCTCGAAACAATTACCGTGGACATTCTGAAACATGCCTTTAATGTTAAAGGTGGACTGTCCACATCCAAGGATAGTACCCTAATATATGTAAGTAAAGAAACAAAGCGCATGCGCACAGAAATACCATGTATAACCCCCACACCATGTAAGGCGATCGCCATCTACGTCCAGCCATAAAGCGCTTTATGGTAACGCCGTGGATTTTGTAACGCAGCGCTATTTCTGCTACACAATGAACGCTATCCGCTCGAACAATGTTACGATTTCGTAATAATAACCATTTTGTTGGTGCTTAATCGCTCCGGTATCTGTAAATCAAGCGTTAAGTGCTTTAATGCTGGAATGTGGAAGTGCTTTAAATGGTTTGACGCGGCTTGAGACAATTGTTTTGAGCTCGTACCTACATTCGATCGGAATGAAATGGTCTCGTGATTGAATGTGTTGATAATGGAATTTGTACAATGTGGATAGTCTCTTTTGTTGTGAGATTGATACTAGAAATAGTAGGACAAAGAGTTATACCTATATAGAATTATACCAACATCCATCTACTATAGTATAAAAATAAGTCGGGTTTTCCTTCCTGACGCTATAACTCCAGAACGCAACAACCGATTTCCACGGTTTTGCATTCGTTGGAAAGGTCTCGGGCTTCGTGAGGATTATAGCAAAGAAAAGGTGTCTCTGGTGGCGAAACGGAGTTCGCCCGGTTTGCTAGTATAATATAGATGTTGATTTTTAAGTGTTTTTAAAATAAATTGGGTTAAATATTTGACGACTATAGGTATTCTTTAAAATAAAATTGATGGCAAAAGGATGAAATTTCATAATTATTTTTTATTGTCTCCTATTAATTTTAATAAACTGTGGAAATTCAATTTACTCGTTTGAAACATTTATATTCATCCATAAAGATGGTATAGCCGTGAAGGCGTAATAAATTGCAAATATACAGTAATTGGTATTACTTCTATCGTATTTTTATAGTTCTAATGTATGGGACGCACGCACGTCGTTTTTTATTGAGATCTGGTTTCATAGATTTTTACAGAAAAATATTTTTAGAATATTCCTTACGGATTAACATTTTTTTTTGTCGTGTTTTAAACTAACATCTCATTATTATTATTGATTACTATTATACCTAAAATGATAGTTTTCAGTGTGACTAGGAAATTAAAACACCTGTGTTACTAGAGATAATTAATTTAAAGCTTCTAGATACATGAAACAAAAAACCTTAAGCACTATACGTCGCCTAAAAGCTTAATATATTTTGAACTTAATACTTATACATATAGGACACATGGTTGCAATTCATCAGGTAATTGTGATTGAAAATGCCAACAACCACCTCATCATCATCACATCTGTTTTACAAACGTAAACAAATATATTTTCCTAAAAAGAAAGTTTTATTTCCTCCTGCGTCCATCGATACACAGATAGCAGGCCGCACACGGCGTGGTATTTGCTATTCGTGCGAGGGCGCATGCGCGGCGCCGCGGTCACTATGTGGCCGCGCCGTCGCAGCGCAAAACAAGGTACAATGGAGATTTTGTTATACATTCCCGATGGCATCTTGATTCAAAGGTTGGGTATGGAATATGAGTTAGGGTCTTTTGGTGTGCAGGTATAGGTATAGGTTGGTAGGTAGTGTTGGAATAAGAGTACATTTATATTGGCAACACTGTATAGTATTCTCTGTGGTTTTCGCGTGGCCAAGATGGCTGATGCCGGCTAGCAATGTAAAATATGAAAAACTGTAAACTGTTCTTTTAAATAATAAAGTCAAGTGAAGTTATAACATGGTGTTTAATTCTCAATATAAATTAACATGGTAGCAGAGCGTGGTTCAAAAATTTCGAAAATAACTATAACGAGAACTACAGAAAGTAAGAAGAATTTTAAAACGAATACGAACAAGAACAAAGGAAAAAAATGGCGACCAAAAGTAATGATATCAATATTCCAATTTTCGACGGTACGGAATACAGTAATTGGAAAATACGAATATTAAAATTTCTACAGTTCAAAAAGTGCAAAGATGTTGTAATGCGAGCGAAAAAAGCAACCGACAGCGATGAGTGGGACGACAAAGATGTCCAAGCAACAAATTACATTTATAGTGCAATAACCAACAAGCAGTTGGAATATATAAGTGAAATCGATTCAGCCTACGGAATTATACAAAAATTCGACGAGATGTATCTTAAGAAATCAACAGCGTTACAAATAGTTTGTCGACATAACCTCGAAAATATTAAATTGAAAAATTATTCTGAAGTGTCTCTTTTTTTCGATGATTTTGAAAAGTCTGTAAATGAGTTGAAACAAGCAGGTGCAACGGTATCAGAAATAGAAAAACTTAACTATATGTTAAAAGCATTACCAGCAAGTTACAGCTATATAGGTGATTTAATTGATGTCTTGCCAGAGCGTGAAAGAACAGTTGATTATTTAAAGAGTAAAATAAAAGTGAAAAATACGGAAAATGTGAGCGAAACGTCTAATGATACATCAAATGCTTTTAAAGCTGACGCCAAACCATCATATTATTGTTATAGCTGTGGGAAACCTGGTCACCTAAGAAAAGACTGTAAATCTGGATATGTAAACCGTGGTCGAGGACGTGGTTTTTCTAATTTTCGTGGAAATGGTTCATATAATAACAGAGGACATGGTTCATATAATAACAGAGGACGTGGTTCATATAGTAACAGAGGACGAGGCCCAGGACATTATCACCGTAATGCTCAAGACAGTCAAGGTAACGTTTTCATACTACTATCGTTAATAATACTTACACAACAACGGAGAATGATAAGCTAAAGAAAGGTCAAATAAATTGGTTACTAGACAGTGGATGCACAGACCATATTATTAATACTGATGAGTACTTCAATTCATGTGAGATATTGAATAAGCCTGTTAAAGTTAAAATTGGTGACGGAACAATATTAGAAGCTACAAAAATTGGTAATATTAAAACTTATTTCCTAGTCTATGGACAAAAAATTGAAGTGACTCTTAAAAATGTTTTTTATGTAAAAGAAATGAAGGCAAATTTATTAAGTTATTCTAAAATTACTGATAAATACTCAATTAGTTCAAAGGGGAGATTGTCAAAAATTTACAACAATTATGGAAAGGTCATAGCAATTGCATTTAAGGAAGAAAGACTGTACAAGATGAAAAGTTACATGTATGAAGAAATATCAGAAGCAAATATGAGTAAAAAAGATATGACTGTAAAAGAAAAACTACATCGTACTATGGGCCATATTAATTTTAAAAGTTTGGAATTAATGTGTAAAAATGAATCATTAGATGGATTACCTAAAGAGATTGAAAGTGAATATTTAAAATGTGCAATATGTATTGAAAATAAAATGCATAATTTACCATTTCATAATAATAGACGAAAAGCAGAGGAGATATTAGAGATTGTTCATACTGATTTAAATGGGCCACATCAGACTACAGGATATAACGGAGAAAAATATTTTTTGAGCTTTATAGATGATTACAGCAAATTAGTTAAAGTTTATTGCATCAGATCAAAGGATGAGGTTTTTGACTACTTGGTGCAATATGTTAATGAGGTACAGAACTTGACAGGAAAAATGATAAAGGAACTGCGATGTGACAATGGGAAGGAATACATGAATGCAAGAGTTTTTCAGTTCGCAAAAGAGAAAGGAATTATAATAAAACCCTGTCCAGCATATGTTCATCAATTAAATGGAACGGCAGA
Source organism: Colias croceus (assembly GCF_905220415.1). Lineage (NCBI taxonomy): Eukaryota > Metazoa > Arthropoda > Insecta > Lepidoptera > Pieridae > Colias > Colias croceus. Next base: position 985,795 of record NC_059551.1, on the reverse strand, counting down.
GAGATACAATCGTACATTAATGGATATGGGTAGATGTCTTTTATCAGAAGCAAAGGTAGAAAGAAGATGGTGGCCAGAAATAATTAAAACAGCTGCTCATCTTAAGAACAGAACTTTGACTAATACTATTGAAAGGAAAACACCATATGAAATATTTTTCAACAGAAAGCCATCTGTCAAAAATTTGAGAATGTATGGAAGTAAAGTGTTTGTTAGAATACCCGAAGAACGGAGAAGGTCTAAATGGGATAAGAAAGCAGAAGTTGGAATTTTACTTGGCTATACTGACACTGGATACAGGGTGCTAATTAACAACAGAGTTATCATTGCTAGAAATTGTGATATAATTGAGGAAGATGTTAAATTGTGTGGTTTTGAGGGGAAGGATGAAAATTATACTGAATATGAAATAAAAGAAAAGGAAATGGAAGATAAAAAGACACAAGAGGAAAGAGATACAATTAAACACTCGGAAAATGAAGAAACAAGTGTAGCAGGAATTAAAAATGAAGAAAAGAATAAAAGATCAAGAAGACAAGTCAAAACCCCACTTCGTTTTGATGAAGAATTTGGTTATTATTGCATATACAGTAATTACTGCGATGCTTTGACTCCAGTTGATTTTCAGGAGGCGACTACATGTGATGAGGCAATGAAATGGAAAGCAGCAATGGATAAAGAGATGGACAGTTTAATGAAAAATAACACATGGACTCTAGTTGACAAACCTCCTAAGGACAAAAAGGTAATTGATGTGAAATGGGTGTATAAAAAGAAAAGTGAAAATGAATACAAAGCTAGGTTAGTAGTAAAAGGTTTTCAACAAACAAATTGTATTGATGATACTTATTCTCCTGTTGCTAAAATGCCGACACTTAAATTACTATTATCTTATTGTTGTCAAAATTCTTTAGTCATTCATCAAATGGATGTTGAAACAGCATTCCTAAATGGTAGAGTATTATCTGAAGTTTATGTAAAGCAACCAATTGGTTATGAAAATAGAACTGATAAAGTTTATAAACTAAATAAATCATTGTATGGTTTAAAAGAAAGTCCCCGTGCTTGGTATGAATGTTTTAATGATTACTTAACTAATCTAGATTTTTACAGAAGTAAATATGACTATTGTTTGTATGTAAGAAGGGAGAACAACTTAACTGTTTATATTCTTTTATTTGTTGATGATTTATTAATATGCTGTGAAAATGAAAAAGTCAGTGCTGATATAAAAATTAAATTGTCTGAAAAGTTTAAAATGAAAGATATTGGTATAGTTAAAAACTACATTGGTATTGAGATTGAATATATGTATAATCAAAGTAATATCCTAACGTTAAGTCAGAAATCTTATATTGAGTCTTTAGCTAAACGTTATAATATTGAGAATGCAAAATTGTTTAAAACCCTATAGAAATAAATTTGAAATTGGAACAATCTGTTATTAATGAGGATGTAAAATATAGAAATTTGATTGGTGCTCTTTTGTATATTAGTTCAGGTACTCGACCTGATATATCCTACAGTGTAAATTACTTAAGCAGATTTCAAAATTGTTATAATGAAACACATTTTAAGTATGCTTTGAGAGTTTTAAAGTATTTGTATTTGACAAAAGATCTTAAATTAACATATTGTAATAATAGTAATGCTGATATTCTAGATTGCTTTGCTGATGCCGATTGGGCAGGAGATATTGTGGATAGGAAATCTACTACAGGATTTGTCATAAGATTGTTTGGAAATGTTATTTACTGGAAATCTAAAAAACAAAGTAGTGTAACAAAGTCTTCAACATTTGCTGAATATGTAGCTTTATCAGAAGCAGTAACAGAATTAAATTTTCTTATTTGTGTAATGAATGATGTATTTACTAAAGTTTGTAAACCAGTTAAAATCTATGAAGATAATTCAGGAGCTGTAATTATTTCCAAATATGGAAACTTTACTAAGAATTCTAAGCACATTGAAGTTCACTATCATTTTGTAAATGAAAATGTTAAGCAAGGAAGTATTGAAGTAGTAAAAATAGAATCAGAAAATAATATTGCAGATATATTTACAAAAGCTTTGGGAAATGTTAAGTTCACTAAATTTAGAGAAATGTTAAATTTAAAGGAGTAAAGGTGAAAAATGTAAATGTAATCTAAATGAAAAATACTATGTATAGTTCTTAAGCTTTGTCTTTTTGTTATTGTTTTGTGTGTCTTATTGTTTATTGTTTTACAATATAAATGTAAGGAGGCGTGTTGGAATAAGAGTACATTTATATTGGCAACACTGTATAGTATTCTCTGTGGTTTTCGCGTGGCCAAGATGGCTGATGCCGGCTAGCAATGTAAAATATGAAAAACTGTAAACTGTTCTTTTAAATAATAAAGTCAAGTGAAGTTATAACATGGTGTTTAATTCTCAATATAAATTAACAGGTAGGTATGGCCGAATTATCATGATGTGTTGCAGATACTTGATCTAGTTGAATCTGCTATTTGATTCAATGACTAGCGCGTTCATTGAATGACTAGTCATTCAATCAAATAACAGATTCAACCAGATAACGGCGACATATGCGTAGGTAGGTATGGTAAATAAATAATTTCCTGTATTTTGATTGAACAAACTATTCTAAACGAAGTCTAGTTTAATTAATTTTTGAGTTTCGATTTAATACAGTTTAAAAATTTTCAAGAATTTCTAATTTTGTTGTACATTCAAATGTCATTTCGGTCATTGGTACAGTAATGAATTGGTACAATGAAAATAAGTAATATGAGCTATTGTATTGAAATTATCGAGAGCAGACGTGAAATTATTATTATTTAGGTAAGTAGAGCAAGGAAAATGTATTTTTGTGTTATTGACTTTAATTAATGTATTCCAATTCGATAATTTTTTTTTCATTTACTATTAGTGATACAATATGAAAGTCGATAGAGATGTAGTCCACCTCACTACCTCTAACCTAATTTACTTCCTTAACTACTTGAAAAATTATTATCAGTCAACTATTTCAGCGTTATGTGCTAACTCGGTAAAAAATCTTTACGAATTACAAAACTAAACTGTCGAACGTGATTTAACCTAACCCAACAACAAAACATTGCTTCCCGTCGAGCCGGCTCGAAAATCGATCGTTTAAATTCCGGCAAAGGCGAGAAGCGTGCGTGAAAAACGGGGATTGTAACAAAAATGTCGGGCGTAAGAGCAAAACCGTGTCGCTATGTTCAGCACGGCAGCGCGACACGTCCGCTCCAAGTGGTGCCTTTGACGCGTCTGAGCCGCTATGTATAGTATAAATAGATGCATTGTTGTACATGAAGGTATTTTTATTAATCGGCGCTTTTAAGTCCAGCTTAATTATATGCTCGTTATGGACTGCTCGGATTGTCTTCTCGTTTTTGTATGGACGTGGTGGTCTGATCGTTTTGTTAGTATTTTATAAGAACAGAAAGGATATTTGTTATAATTGCGACACTCCTTGATATATAAGGAAATTAAATACAGTAGAAACTACTATATACTTTAGCACTAACTAATCTTGTATGTACTGCATTTTTACTGCATTTTTTGGCCTATTATTGTATGTTTTCTAATCGTATCGTGCAATATATAAAATAGACATAAATAAATGAAACGAGCATACTATTAAGTGAAGTGATAGGTTCCAGTTTTATTATTTTACTATTTGTAATATAATTATCCCGCCAAAAACATTTTCCTGTAAAATGTTGCCAAGACGAGCCCATATGACTCGCACTCTCAAAAATCAGATCTCATGTTGGCTCTACACTACACGCCGTAACTCTACAAGGCCTAACTTCACAAACTCTACACCTTAGTCAAAATATGTGGCTTGGCCATTTCGCTACATTCACATCGGCGTAAGGTGAAAAATTAATTCACTGTTCATTACTTTTGTGTTATACAATAGTTCTTGTAGTAACGAACTGCCTACAAAACGCTAACCAAATCAATTAATTGAGATAATAAGTATAACGGTTATTTGTATGCGATTTCTTCTGAGTTTATAATTATGGTATACTAATATTGTATGTGAAAGCCTTTTGCGTTTGTAACTCGGTAGCGAGCAATACCGTATATAGTGCGGCCAGCGCTTTCTACAGCTCGACTATAAATATATCCGTTAGTTGGTAATGTCTAGTAATATCCAATCTTGGGTATTAATTAGTAGTGCCGTGTGGGGCTTACTTACCTTCCATGGTGTAATATAGAATATGTATTTGCGTTCAAGCATCGAATGATGCTTCCTTGGATGATTTGCCGAAGTTTGAAGCATCATGATTTACAATTTGTACCATGTAACTAATGTAGTATTCCTGTCGCATTTGGGTCTGTTGTTGTTGGGTTTATTTAAGATGTGAAATAAAGGTTTATTTTATGTAACATGGAAAAACCCTAAAATTTAGAAACCTACACTATAGTCTATACTTACTCAGAACAAACAAGGCTCCACAGACCAACACTTTTACCCGAAAATAAGCATGCACCGTGTACAAGAGTCACGTTGGTGTGTTTATTTATTTACATTGGAGCATTTACTTTGAATATCCCTATTTACTTATAGAATATTCTCGAAATGTCGTCGACATTCTTGCTAATTGGGCAGACGTCGACGGCGCCGTACCTTCAAATTGTGCTCAAATATTGTACGCGCCGGGGTAAATAGACGCTGTTTGTGTGTTCGCCTGTTTGTCTGTTTGTCCGTTTGCACAGGCCAACGAGCCGGTGTCTGTTTGCATCTATTATCTAGCTGTAGGGTGACTGTGATGCGAGACCTTACTGGACTGTTTGGCTGTAGTAACCTTTATATCTGATGCATAAATATAAAATTAATTTAAGCTGTCGTTTTCTACGTTATAACACATAGGGTCGGGAATATCCTACCATACATGCATGTTTTGATATTTAAATCTTATTTAGATCTTCCTTCATTAATAATCTCTGCTTGTTTAAACGACGGATAACAAAAACTTAATAAGAGGTTAAGTTGTTTCGTTCTCAAATATGGTAAAGTAAATTGTTATTTCTTTATCAAATTAAATCACACCCGAATTCGCTTGTATATTGGTTCCAAATAGTTTTATAGATAGCAAAGAAATTATAAAAAGGTGCAACCAAGCATGATACGTGTACACCCTACACGCTCTCTCGTTGACATATCATTTTGCCCTTTTTCTCCACATCCCTTTTAAGGTCTCTGGGAGATTGACACGTAGCTATTAAATCGTGCCCAAGTAGAGGGGACTGCTTTTTATTATTTAATTCATTGCTGTGGGAATAGCTATGTAGCGTGTAACATAGATTGTACCAGCCATGTATGTATGTACAGGTAAAAAGTGCTACGCTTTTGGTTTATCTGTCCCTAATATGGTACGGCGGTTGATGGTCTGTCTCCTGACCCTATTGCGGGTTAATGTGATATTAATTTCTTTTAATAATCTGTTTGTTATCTCACAGTTAGATTAGATGGTGATATCGGATATCGGAGATGATAAGTTGAGCTGGGAAGATTTAGTCGGATAAAGTTCACACGATAGATTTCATAATCTTAAATAATTAACTTAAAAAATGTAGATACTGAAATATTTTAAGAATGAAAAGATGTATGATTTTTACTCATTCACCCAAAAATAATGCTATATTTATGAAACTTGGTAAAGAGGTACTTTGTAGTCTGGATAAGCATATAGGATCGTTAACCTTTAACTATTTCATTCACTTTTTTACCAGGTATACCGTACAATGTAAGCTAAGTCGCTCCAGTTAGCAAACTATTTCTATGTGTATATTATGATTATTTGTATAAGCATATTATGATATGCGGAAACAACAATACGTGAAGGAATGATGGCCATGTGCAATGCGTATATGACAAATATGTATTTGCTATTGTGTGTCATACGCATAGCCCATCGGTGAACCGTACCAGTGGTCATATTATGTTTTTGTTCAGGAATTTTATAGTACCTGTTGTGTATGGTTTACATTTTGTTTAGATACATTCTTAGTTAATAGCTTTGTTAGTATAATGCTATTTATTAATTGTTTACGTTCTTCCATATGATACTTAATAGTACTCACATAGTTATACGGAGTATGTACCTACGTAGGTATGATAGTGCGTTGTTGAGATTCTTTACTAGCAAATGTTGTTGAGAAAAGATTTTTTGTTATGTATATTTTTAACAGTATTTCTTTCAGAAATTCTAATTTTGAATGGTACCTAATACAAAAATCGAGTTTATTAACTATAGAAATGTCTAAACGAATGCCTTTTTGTTAATAACAAAGGTTTGATTATAAAGTTTTGTGCCCACCTAGATTAAGATCGGGTGAAATATCTTTTTTTTTATAGTGGGGAAATCTTGCATAGATACCCACGGCCTCCGGGGAAAGGGCCGTGGGTTATGTCGGATTCCTACCGACCAAAACCCCACTGTGTTGCGTCAAGCCGCATCAACGACGGGGCCACGGGTATAGGTAGAATTCGTCCGTGTCCCCATCAGCGGGTGAAATATCCTGCACTTTTTAGTTTATATCCGATTTATTTTTTGTATTACATTATCAAAGTTTAATAAATACACAACCTCATATTAAATAGACATGTTTTATTGCAGATATGTAACGGAGCCAACCCACCAATGAGATTCGAACGACATATGATGTCTGCGTCGAACAAGAAGCCGACGCTCCTGCCACTGCGGAAAGGTTTGTTGTTTATTGATATCTTCATTTTTATATTAAATCTGTAGTAAGTTTTCATATTAAATGGTTGATGTTTCGTTTCGTCAGAGGATAAAGGACGCATAATATTGTTCAGAGTTACTCGTTTTATATGAGGGAATTAGTTTTGTCGTTTCAGTTTGCGACGTTTAGTGACGGGAGTACCTATCCCATACATATTATTGGTCTTACCACAAAACAATTTAAACACAGTCTAACTTTAAACTAGGGATCTGTAACTTTAATAGTTGTCTATATTAAATACGACAAAACCAGATTAAAGAGAATCCCCGCTTAAAGTTAAACCCTGTCTAAAGCTTTTTGTGGATTTTTCAATTAATTTCAGATAAAGTGAGGTTTACAGTAGTATTAGTTATAGGGAAGAATCGTTGTTAAGTTCTCAATACATTACACTTGGTAGTTAGTTGTAATTGAGACATGGAAACGCGTAAGTTATGGCAATTAGTGAAATAATTTCGCATTTATATAACGTAATGCGTCACAGCACGCAACCAGGATGCTGGTGGTCGACCGCTAAATGATGGCCATTAGTTTGTACCGCTTAGTAAAAGGGTTATTATAGGGATAGCTAATTCTTTTGTAGAAAATAACATTTTCTAATTTTTATGTAGGTATATTTCTCTTTTCACTTGTCGGGTTGTTGAATGGGCGGGTTCTATTCAAAGATTTTTTAAAGAGTAACTATAGAGTTGCTTGCAGATTACTTAATAGAACACAGACCTTCGGAAAAGGTGGTAGTGTTAAAAGAAATGATGAAATAAACACATTTGTAAAAGTTAAGATGATTTTTTTTGAGGTTGATTATTAACTTTTAAACCGTGCAGATTGTGCACAAGTTCGTAACTTGGTACTTTAAAACACGTTTTACCTATCGTTTTAGCAAAGACAGTATTCCTGACACTCACTAGGTAAGTGAAGTGCCAAATTTTGTCCATTTTCAAGGATTTTTGGAATACATTCAACCGTACACATTGTACCTACAATAGTTTGTGACATAACTTGTACTTTAAAACACGTTTTACCTAATGCAATAATGAATGCAGTATTCCAAAAGCCACAAGGAAAGTGAATAACCAGATGTCCATTCTCGAAGGGAATCGGGATGTCGGAAGCGCGTCACAGATCGGCCGGTGGATGGTTATTGCGTCCGCTCCACTAGTACACTTACGTAAATAGATAACTGCGATCGCATCTGGCACTGAGATAGATTGTGGATGTAGTGATTGTAATTTTGTGTTTTTGGATATGATTTGGAAGGAAGGATTAGACTGTATGTAATGACTAGCTGTGCCCTGCGGTTTTACCCGCAGTTCTGCACTCGTGTTGGTCTTAGCGTGATGATATATAGCCTACTAGCTTTCCACCCGCGGCTTCACCCGCGCAGTCAATGAAAAACCCGCATAGTTCCCGATCCCGTGGGATTTCCGGGATAAAACCTATCCTATGTCCCGGGGTAAAAAGTAGCCTATATCCTTTCTCGGGTATCAAAATATCTCTATACCAAATTTCATGCAAATTGGTTCAGTAGTTAAGGCGTGATTGAGTAACAGACAGGCAGACAGAGTTACTTTCGCATTTATAATATTAGTATGGATAGCCTTCCTCGATAAATGGGCTATCGAAAACCGAAATAATTTTTCAAATCGGACCAGTATTTCCTGAGATTAGTGCGTTCAAACAAACTCTTCAGCTTTATAATATTATTAGTACCTATAGATGATGGTGTAGATTTTGTGGTTATATTACATGGTGTGGCGTATAACATGATAGATAAATGGTATAATATCGTATCTAGATAAGATGTAGATTCGATTATTGTCTCTGAATATAAATAATCTTGATGGTTGGTGTATTTAAAATGGTTTAGATATTTTTAAATATATGTAGAATATGTTATTGGGTCATCTATTTCTAGTGTTTTTAATTATTCTAATGCTGTCTACATTTTGAATGTCGGATGTATTTTTTCAGGATTCACATTTTATTACGTTCTAAGAAAAAATAAGCTTTATATTCAACTAATTAAGTGCAAATAAAACTAATTTAACTAGGTTACAATCCCAACCATACTTATCAATTATCATCACTATTATAAATACAATAGATTATTTATTTGTGTGATTGTCATTCTCGTCACATCGAAATTATCGACTGACATAGTGGTTGTCCGATGCTCCCAAAATGACGGAAGGCTCTCATTTCACCTAGAGGTAGTATAAAGAACTTGACGGGGATCACAATAACAAGTAAAGCCGCATATTAATATGCTAACTTATTAGTAACAAAAGCTTGTTACTAATAAGTTGTAAACAAAAGCTTGTTACTAATAAGCTAGTTCCGTGCGCGGCTTCGTCCGCTTTGTCTAAAACCTAAAAAATTATATACTTACCTTTTTCAAGAACCACTCTATCTAGCAAGAAAAAAGCGTCATCAGAAACCGTTGGGTAGTTTTAAAGATTTAAGCATACATACAGACAGACGCGGGAAGCGACTTTGCTTTATGCTATGTAGTGAAGACATGCAGTCTATGCCTTTCCAGCATCAGAGCGTGCAGTCCGTCGACCTTGCACGCTTGATCAAGTGATCCGATTCACTGAACAATAATTAGCATTGCCCGGTCATTGCGGGCGGTATGCCATTTTGTTTCACGCTCCGTGTGAGTTACGGTCTTATTAATTAGGTAGAAAGATATGTTTAGAGGTAAGATAAGATAAGAAGTTTTGGTATCATAAGTTCCATATTATAGGGACATACAAATAACGCTATTCTAAATATATGTTATATTTATTTAATGGTATTGAATCCTAAAATACATAACAATGATATGATTTATTAAAATCATTATGTTTCCAGTTTAAGATAAGTATATTCAAAATGTACTCCAATTTGTCGAAATGTGATCAGTTTTAATAGTCTCATTAGTTACACTATATTTTATAAATCGGGACTGATCATTTATCAAAAGTTTTGGTCTTCAAAAATATATGAGGTGAGATTATGTTTGTATCAATTAATCGACCCTTTTTTAATTGATGCGAGTCAATAAATGGCTTATGACAAACTTAAAATTAATTTCAGAGTAGTCAGATTATATTGAGATTTAAAACCTCCATCTGCCCAGTCATATGGAGGCGGCGTTAATGCAAAATTAATTAAATCGTGCCGGATATTTAATACATCTACACCGTATAGCATGAGATTATCTTTTAATTCAAGGCTGTATTGAAATAGTTTCATTATACTAAAAAGCAAACTTGGCGACAGGAATTTTCCTTCCCAGGGTAAACACAAGGCTTTAACACGACGCTTTACGGGTTTAAAAATAAAAACACAAAAGCCTAGACTACCAAGAAAGCTTCGAACGTGTGCTTGAATGTATAACATTCTCAAGTGTGAAATGTTTGTTCGCGACCAACGAAAAAAACAAGCCGCAGTTACCCGTTCAGAGAATCCAGCCTTTGTAGCGGCGATGTCTCGGAATTTCCCGAAATACCTATCCGCGTGGTATCGCGCGGGTCATCAAGTAACGCTTAATTTTATGCGCTGCGAACATTCGCCTCGTTATGTCCACTCAGAATACGGTGATAATTGATAAAATCACTATTCGGACGGTTTAGATGATGTCATAAAGATTACAGATGAATTGTTTGTAGACGCTAAACGCGACGTGGAAGACAATTTTATTCGATGATTTCGTGGAAGTTTTTAGTTACGCGCATACCGCATACGTCTAGAATAAGAAGAGGATGTGGTTATAGCTTGCACACATAAAACTGGGCAAGAATCACAAAACGTTTGTCCAACAAAGCGTTTTGTTTGTGAAATAAAAGCAAAAGCGAGTGAGCGTGTCCGAATGTCACGTGGCCACGGCATCCCGCCGCCCCGAGTCCCCGACTCTTGCTCTTTTTGCCGCGCGCCGCCATCTTTCCGAGAACGTCATGTAAAAAACTTAAAACCCAAAACGGACGGCGAAGGTGTGAATATAATTAATGGTGGATCAAACGGTCCGCCTCGATTAAAAAATAATGCAACCGATTTTGGTCGTCCTTATACTTATAAATTGCGGTTAGAGGAACAAGCCCGGTGAGATAACGCGTTATCATAATTTTGTAAAATCGTGTTTATGGTTCGGTGACAACACAATTAAGGTAGTATAAAATTATTGTTAAGTTGTTTTTAATAAGTATCGAGCGATATACCATGTTCTTTGGCAAATAAATTAATTTGAATTTTGAATTTTGAATTTGATAAAATTTGTAAGTGATATTCTGAATTTTAAATTTGTGTTTCACATTTGTGAATACATTCGCTCTTGCTCGTGACCTCTAGGATGTTTTAACGCAGCTTCTTGATAAGTAGTCATTAGTGAAAGATGAGGTTAAGCTAACGATAGTCAGTAATGGATACGATACGGAACATTATGAGCCTGCGGTTTGTTTTAGACGATCTCTTTGATTGTTATTTTGGGAACATCAATCATGCAATAATATAATTAGATTGTATTGCGCTGTGTATATTGTGTGATTAAAGATGTACACAATCAACAATGTACATTATTAAGGTTGGTCGTGAGCTTATTTGAGTACATTACTTATTGTACTTTGTGATGGAATTATGGTAGATGATGGTGATTAGAAATTGGTCGTTAATGCAAAATTTATGTTTGTCGATAAAACTGTGTTTTAAAAATGTTTAGGTTGTAATGTTTATCTTAATATTACCGTCGATTGCAATGTTAAGCTAGTTAGTATATTTACAATTATAATTAGTTGGCATTTACATTTAATTTAATATTTAAAAAAGCTCAATTTATCATTGCTCAAAACTAGATCAATTTAATACAACTCTAAATTCGTTATGCAAAGTCGCATGGATTTGGAATTATCTGTTTCGTAGAATATTAATCGTTTCAGTTAAATCGTTCTCCGTTCAGTTAAATTGCTCTCCGCTCGCGCTTCGCTCGCGTTTTCAAAGAAAAACCCGCATAGTTCCCGTTCCCGTGGGATTTCCGGGATAAAACCTATACTATGTGTTAATCCTTGTTGCCCTCTATATTATGTGTGCTAAATTTCATTGTAATCGATTCAGTAGTATTTGCGTGAACACATACATCTATCCTCACAAACTTTCGTATTTATAATATTAGTAGGATAGGATAGGGGATATAGGCACTAACTAACAATAGTTAAAAAATGTAATAAAACAATTTGACTATGACGCAACCAGGCGGATTGCTCAAACCGTCACAGATGCAATAAACAGTATAATAATGTATAATATGTATTAATGAAATATGGCCAGATACTTTGGTACGATCACTTTGATAGTTATTTCGGGAGTTGCATCAATCACGTTTCAGTCTGAATTAATAAGAACACTAATAAATCTGTGCGAATCTAATTTTGTGTCAGGATGGAGAGGCGATTAGCGTGTTACCCTTCTTGTTTTATTGTGCAATAATTAATTTGAATTTGAATTTTGATTTAGGTATACCGTATAGGATCTACACAATTCATGTCAAACAATTCTGTATTGTACTTACTTACCTTTCGTCCGCGTTGTCTAAATTTAACAAATGACATTCTAAAATATTCCTCTTGAATCACTCTATCTATTAAAAAACCACATCAACATCTGTTGTGTAGTTTTAAAAATCGAAGCGTATATAGAGGCGGACAGACAGCGGGCAGCCAATTAGTTTTGTACAAAGTACGTAGTGATTAAAATTTAAAACTTACTTGTTAAATAAATACAGTCTTGTGAATATATTTTTTTTTCTAGATAGGGAAGCGCTTGACCACAATCTCGCCTGATGGAAAGCATAAGATGCGGTCTAAGATGGTACGCGCATTCCTAATAGGTACCGGTTCACTCTTCGCTTGAAGACCCCCATATTGTACTCGTCGGGTAGCACAGATTCAGGAAGCGCGTTCCAGTCCCTTGCGGTTCGAATGTACAATAAATAAATAAATAAACCATTTATTTGCACAAAATCATTTAACAAAAAGTGATATGATAGAATGTCATTAAAGCCAAAATTTCATTATTCTGTAAGCATATTTATTAGCATACGTCTACTAGTCATCTGTACATAAATCAAAGATATCCTAGGCATCCAGACAAACTTTAGTGAAATTAAATTTAGTACTGTTGCCGTTGTGGATTGATCTTTAGCCGTTGCATAATAAGCCTGTCATCGCACGCGCGACACATTTATTTCTGCATTCCCGTTCTGTATGTGGGCGCGCCAAACATTGGTTCCTGTTAAATTGCGATCGACGTGAACTGTCATCGACGCTGTAGGCAGTGAGATGACATTTTGTTCTAAATTCTAAATTTGAATTTAGAATTTGTTCTGTTATTTGTGATCAGCGCTGCATGCTGTAAGCCGGTATAGATGTGACATTTTATTCCAAATTCAAAATTCGATTTTAAATTGAATTTAGGTTTTTTTCTTTTGATGCATGATTGTAATCGGCACGCACTGTCATCTTCAATTCTATATTGTTCTAAACTTGCAAAAATACCTTATTACTAACATGGTAATTAAATTAAATTGACATTTAAAAGTACATTATCTGTTTTACCTTAAATTAACTGTAACTTCATTACTTTTCCGTTAATCTTCTTGCAGTGAATGTGGTTTAGGTGTAAAGCTATCGGTTGCTCACTCGTTGTATGGAATGCACAATTGTTAAAGGGTACACTCGTTCGTTGGTATTTACCTATTTAACCCTTTGCGTATCGAATTCTACGTTCCAATGTTTTAAAGAAAGTATTTTTTGAATATCTTTATTAACTAAATAACCGCTCGAATTGAACTGTACTCAGAAACAGTTTTGAGAGAATTTTCTAAGTAGTTTTTCAATTTATCTGTACCTACAACAAACCAAATTCGTATTAATAGCGAAGTAGAGAAATCAAGAACTACTTGGCTAAATAAAAAATTTAAAAAATATCATATAGCGTTACTTCAACTAGTTTACACGTAAAATCGCTATCTACATGATTGTCCATATTATTACAAACAGGAAAGAAACCCATGGGAAACGCGTTGTAATGATAGTGTAATAATGACAGTGTTTGGTGCAATGTTCTCGTGTCGGATTGACACTGAACTGATGCTTATCGTAATCACTAACGCGAAACGATCTTAGGCTAAGCGCGCACTACGATTTTAATTTTTGCGACACGATTTCAAAATCGCGCTGTAGAAAATCGCAGAAAGTACGGTGCGCGCACAACGATAATTTAATAGTGATCCTTACTCACTTTCATCATGGATTTCGTACAAGTTGCTTGTCTTTATTTACTACTTCAGAGGATAAGAAGAAAAAAAAGAAAAATCGTCTATATTGGACTCATTCTTTTACAGCAGATAGAATTGTCAAAGGTTTCTTTTATCCATACTAATATTATAAATGCGAAAGTAACTCTGTCTGTCTGTAAATTTGGTATAGAGATATTTTGATACCCGAGAAAGGCCATAGTATAGGTTTTATCCCGGAAATCCCACGGGAACGGGAACTATGCGGGTTTTTCTTTGACTGCGCGGGCGATGCCGCGGGTGGAAAGCTAGTCAGAAATACAATGAACTTCGGATGTAGGTATCCCAAAAAATTCTTTGGCTATTATAGAATGAAAATTCCGCCAAAAGGCCGCCCTTTGTGCTTTTTTATTTTTTTTTTTTATTATTGTAACCTTTATGTATATTTTGTTTCTTGTACAATAAAGTGTTAAATAAATGAATAAATTCAAACCTTTGACAGATTACTGAATTTATGTTTACCAAACAGTACCTACCTATACCACTACGATGTTTACTGTTGGACAGACGAAACACAAGTGAAGTGCCGGCCGGGCCCGATTGTGCGATTTTATTATCGCAGTGCGCGCGGTACCATACAATTTCATATTCTGCATTTCATTTTCGCGACAATCGCGTCGCGAGCAGTCGCAGCAAAATGTGACAAATCACAATTTTAAAATCTCTGCGATTATTTAATCGCATGTGCGCGCATTGTCATAGTAACTCATACGTTGTATTTCTGCGATAAAATAATCACGCTGCATAAAGTCGTGGTGCGCGCTTAGCCTTACTTTTCCGTTTGCGCTTGATGTTTAATGCGTTTGCCTTTGTAATGCAGTTTGGTCTTACGTGTATATTTGGAAGATGGTGTGTGACCTTGGAAAGGGAGCATGATTGACGTGGTAAAATAATCTTGGGAAAAATAGAGCATTTTAAACTTTTGATATATTCGTTAGTGTGATATTTGGAAGACGTTGTTTGACCTTGGGTAGAGAGCTTTTAACTAGAATTAAAAAAAAAAATGAGAAAAATAGAGTATCTTAAATTTTTAATGATACAATTTTTGTAGTTAGGTAGATGTCATGGAAGTTCTTTATTTTGTGTTGATATGTGTTTTTTTATCAAAACACGGAGATAATCTACAAACTGACCTATTTGCGAAAATTTCAGCTTTTAGGTCATGAACTGATTTTAATTTCGACGATTTCATTGGCACAATTCAAAGTCTGTCAGACTTGTTTGTATGTTTATAGTATTTTACTAATGGTAATTACTTAACCGATAAAGATTGGAGTATCCTGCCAATCAACATCAATAGATAATTTCATTCATTTAATGGAGGAAGAAATTCAACGACTCGTGAGCTTGGAAATCAGTTTTTTTTCCCAAGAATTTGTACATTTTCCAGAGATTTGTATTGAGGAGTACTTTCATCTATGAAGTCTCGTATTCATAGTTTAAATTTGTTCAAGAATTGATCAATAATGTGGTTGGATATTGGAAACTGTTTAGAAATTTGTCGCTCCAAGAAAATTTCAGCGTTAAGAACTCTGCAACACGCAGTGTCTGTTATCTTTTCAGCCTTACTTCTAAATATGTTTACAATGAATACAAGGCTTGAGTTTCCAATAACCATTCATTAATTACCTTCACACGCTGCTAAATACTCACATACATATTATAGACTATGTGGTCTGTCCGTATGGGGTCATTGGCTGGTCTCGGTGTCTTGTTTCCAGCTATCAGCGAGGTGTGCATGCATCGGATTGGATACGGTTACGTTACATTCGAGAACAGTAGGGATTTAGTTGGTAATGGTGTTCGTGTACGTGTTGGTGCTATTTTATTTGACCAAATGAAGGTAATTTTGTAGGTAAATTTATTATTTTATCTATTGGGGATTTGGTGTTAACTTAGTTATGAAATTTTGCTTGGGGATCATTCTAAGGTGTTGTAATAATAACGTTTTTTACACCCCTAAATAAGGACAGACTGACATCTAAGTAGGTAGGTAAGGAAGTAGACGCGTCACATATTTTTTATGCTATTAGTATGAAAATAGCTATTTTAATTATTTTTTTGTGAAAGCATATCAAGCATAACTCATTTAGATAGTAATTTTTTGCAATTAACTGTTTTGAGAATTATATCCAAAACGGATGTGCTGTCTGCTGTTAATAATTTCCCACGATAAATTAAAATCGTGCCATAAATTCTAGGATTTATTAACTTATTGACTATCTCATTTTCCTGTATGGTATTTTTTGCGGAGTGCATTAACATCTTTCCAATTTTATTCACTTCCTCTATAAACGAAAACAATTTGAGCGTAACATAAAATATCAATAGACTTTTATTAATGCTTGACAAAAGTAATTTAAAATGTCCATAAAGCTTCTCGGACGTTTTCTATGCCCGACTAACCTTTAGAAATATTTCGAAGCTATTCACGTGTATTTCACAAAGGAGTTTACGAGCACAGGTACATTTACAGGCACATGTGCGACAAATGCTTCGATTTCTGGGAATTTAATAGAAAACTGCACAATGGACACCTGGCAGACTCGCTGTCGGCTATGGAGGTCGAACAAAAGATCGGTGGAGCGCTTTACCTGCTTCTAATGTTATTGTCTGGTTCTATCATTTTTATGGGATTTTAGTTGTGGCATTTTGAAATAATGTTGGTCGCGTATAATGGAGTTGAGTTTAATACTGTTGATGTTGATTGTATAATGCAGTTTGGTAATATCAGAGATGTTGTGGGCGTCTTGCAAAATGTACCTGCGCGATGCGGCGGCGAATTGTTGTCGTTTCATTAATAATTTAAATTGTACTTGCTATGTTATTTATGCAATTTATGCAGCTCGTTAAACTCTGAGTCTATGTTATTATAAAGCGATTTGTCGTCTGAATTTATGGAAATGAATTCGTAGATGAATGTATTGTTGTTGTTCTCAAGTTTTTCTTGTATACGTTCTTGCGTTTATGGCTCTTTGGGTGTAATTGGACTTAAGATATTGAAAAATGTATAAATTTAATACTTATAGTTTATACTATGATAAAAATACATTTAAAATCTGTTTTTATAAGTTTGAAAAATTCTCTGGTTGGTATTTACTCCGTTGTATGAAAAAAAAAATACTGTTGTAGAGATTGTGTTAGTTACCACAGTAACTACATTAGTATCATACACATATGATAAATCCCAAGTAGGGAGATGAAATGGTATTATTTTAAATCTTTAGGTATACTGTATACTGAATAGAGATTTATGTTGTTTTTATTGTTGTCTACATTTCAATAGTTTACAAATGTAAAGGAGGGCTAAAGATTTTAACGATCAAATACCTAGGGATGTGTCCCTTTTGTGCAATAAAGTATCGCTTCGCTAAATATTTATAGCGATGTTTCGGGGCCATTAAATTTAGCTCGATTCATTAAATAATTTATTACGTAAATATTGTACCTAAAACTTGTTAGCAGTTTAGTGCGGTGTAGAATGTCATTGTTCATAAATACTTGTTTAATTTTTTTAATACATATTTACATTAAATATGTAGTTAAAATATTAAGTGCTTCATAAAGTATATGTTTGCGTTTGACTATTTAAAAAAAATATGAGCTATATCCAACCGACAGAAATTACAAACTTGCTCGAAATATTGATTGTTTTACAACGATAATAATAATTAATAATGCCCATTCTTGCCACATAAAAGATAAAATTAAAAAGCGAAACTAAGTTAATAATATCGATCCCATAATTTTTGATTATAATCAATTCAAATAACAAAATAATATTTTCCTCTTTGTAATATTAGTTACCGATAGAATACTGTATGCGTGGGCGCATCCTTTGGCAGAAGCGATTCGCGCCGGGCCGTCTCACGAACTTGGTGCGGTAATTAGACGCTCGCGCACCGCCCTCGCGTCTACATTGTCTTGTTGTTTGTGTAAATATAGCGTGATTGAACACTGCTACAATGGTATTGAGATTTGTCACTAGTTATAATACTAATTCATTTATTTATCGAAACATCATTGGGCCACTTGTTAGCTACAATATTTTTATACTAATGTTAGTAAAAATTTAATATAATCATACTAATGTTAGTAAAAATTTGGTTTTCGTTATGGATTATGGATAGAAAATAATCCAACCTCAAAGTAGTATCTCACGTATTTTTTGTAAATACAGATTTTGAATAGTACGTGGTTATTCTTGCGTACGGCGCGGGCGTTGTGGTAGGAAATGGATAAAGAATAATCCGACAGCAATTTGGTATCTCACGTGTTCCTTTATTTACAGCACTTTTTACATATACAGATAATTTAAAACCGGTGCATTCACCAGCTTCATTTTTAAAATGTCACATTGACGACACAATTGTAACGGAAATGTCAGACATGTCAAAAAATCGTGTGAACGAGTAGTGTAAAAATTTATAATATTACTAGCTTACCGCCCGCGGCTTCGCCCGTTTTGTCTTAATCCTATTAAATGATATAGTAAAACCATTCTCTTGAATCACTCTATCTATTAAAACAAAACTGCATCAAAATCAGTGGCGTAGTTTTAAAGATTTAAGCATACGTAGGGATATAGGGACAGAAAAGGTGACTTTGTTTTATACTTTGTAGCGATTTACCCATAGATTTGTCGTTCACAAAATTAATTCAAGCAACTGAATAGAGACGCATACCTTTACAGTAGCACAGTATCGGGGATAATTAGAGAATGTTGAGACATAGATCGCATTGTTTTTGTTGTGTCTGACGTGTGTAATTATAGTCTGTACACGACCAGACGTCTGTATCGCGATATTCTGAAAATATCTTTGTCACAGGAATGTCTGTTAGTTCTAATTGTATGATACCACCGATGTTTTGTACGAGAAATGTCTTTGATTTGAGATTTGTATTTTTTTGGGATGATTTGACGTTTCGAAATTCAGTTGTACACCAAAATATGTGCATAAGCATAGGGAAACAGAAGAGGATTTTACATATCCTATGAGGTCAAATAAAAAGGCATCATTACAACTAAATAGTCTTTTAATTAGATTTTACCTATAAGCATGGATTCAACCACCTCATAAGACAGATCAGGTGTCCGTCATAAACCTCAGTTACTTCATTAAGTAATCCGGGTTCACTTTGTAATTAAGTCATTATGCAAATGCGTTTCTACCCGGTTTAAATATTTTATTCCATAACTATTTACTATTTAGTGCATCGAATTACACGTCGATTGAAAATAATCTCTACTTCAATAGATATTAGCCTATCTGTTGTGTAGCACACTGGACATCGGACTCGATCAGTCACAGATGCGACCGGAAACGCACACAGACGCACGCGTGCGTATGCGCAGAGCGCGTGTGTGTGTATGATGCATGTATATGTGTGTGTGTATTACGTATATTTGTGTGTGTGCGGGTGAAATTCAGCCATTACTACGCGGATGATGTGGCTCACGTGATGTTATGAGTTATTACTTGTGACTTAATACTGCACGAGCGAGCTGATGCATTCGCTTTGTGACCTGCGAGGTTAGATTTGTCTTGTTTGTTTTATATGTAATTGTAGTTACGCTTACGAGTTACGATAGACGAAGAGAAGTCCTAAGTCTTAATGATTCGCATTAAAGTGAATTCATTCGTTTTGGCGTCAATTTAAAAATAATATGAGCATCAGATCCTAATATAATATTATCTTAAAAGAGACTTTTCTACAGAAGAACACAAGTACATTTTATATTGATACATCATTCAGCTCGAATATTGTCAAATCGTCAATAATAAATCAGATGATACAAGCTCTCAAATGGCCCATTACTATTTAAAAACAGTAGCAAATGAATTATGAGACGAGTCGTAGCTCGCTTGTTACATTTGCGATTGTTGAGCAAAGCCATGTGACGGTATTTATGTTATGATTGTAGCGTGCGACGCCTACTGATGGACACTGGACGACGCTCGACATTGACGTCACATAGATAGTGTCTTACTAACTAGATGTTGTCGTAGTAATGCTGGGTACAAACTATGAACCCAGTGCATTACTCTGTACGGTGTTATGCCTCCTCCACACTACTAGCGAAGTTCCTCGGCGAAGTACTCGGCCGAAGTTGACTGAAGTCCGCGGTGCTACACTACACACTCGTTCAACTTCGCGAGGAGCGCATACATTTATTCAGAACGAACTTCAGGTAACTTCGTGCCCTTTGACTCGGGCGCAAAAACCGACAACAAACGGAAGTCGGCCGAGGCGAGGTAAAGTTTGACGAAGTAAGCCGAAGTGCCTCTCTACATTATTCGATTCGTCTAACCTCGTTCAACTTCGCGAGTAATGTGGAGGAGGCATTAGAATCTGATCAGTTTGGAGTTTATGGAGAAGGTGAGGTGAGGAAATGCAAAAAAAAAAAACGTTTATTAAACAAGTATGTTGGTAGACAGGCATGTAAAGGCAATTCAATGTTTGTAAACAAATTTGGTTATGTTTCTAAAGGTCACCAAAACAACTATGTTTAGTATTCTTTATGGTTCTTAAAGAGCGTGAAATGTGACTTTAATTTCCTCTTTAAGTCTTTCGTTATGTCCATCGCATAAACCAACCGTACCAGTGGCCTTTGAATAAATGTATGACATTAAAAATGCACCCATTAAAAACCAGACGATAGATACAAATTTCTCATCTCGAAGCTGTCGAGCAATAGTGCCGCAAATCGGCGGTTCGGTTCCCAGCTACGTGACCACGGTTCGCGGGCTCATTGATCATATCTATCTATCGCAGCTAATTTAATGACCGCAGCCGTCGCATAAATCGTACATCGATCACACGTCTAATCACTCATCAATCAGTTATAGACGACTGATTTAATATCCGCTGTTACATCGCGAAATCAAACTGGTTTCGTCGGGAACAGTGAATGGAGCCGCTCCCACAGACGCGTCTTGTCGAAATTTGTACCGGATGCGGTGCAGGTGGTGTGCAGAACTAGTTTGAATTTAGGATGGTCTAGGTGTAAAACTGGAATCTATAATTGGTTAGACGTTAGACGTGAAGACGAAGTCTTGTATGTTCACTCGTTATAGGATAGCTTTGTGATTTCTGAAGTATCTTGAAAACTGTTTTTTTTTTATTTGCTCACATAAAATTGTATTTTAATTTGAAAGGAAACTATGTAATGTTTGTATGGGTGTTTTTATAATTCTGCCTGTGACAAAATGAACACAAAACTCGATGGCTGGCTTAATTTCTAAACAATTATAACATTAAACAAACAAAATTTAACAATTGTATTTTTGATACTTTTTAACTTGTACCTACCATCTGTGTCAACTTTCAGTTACTAAAACAATTTGATGAACATGTAATACATCAACATAACTTTATTTTGTTCAGTTCTAATGTGGTTACAGTAGATCTTTCAGAAATCTCAATAAGTTCATAAATAATGCACTTCATGTCCATTTGTTTCCAACCTAACAGCCATACAACTTACAAGTTACACCTCTTACATCAGTACAAATTACAACGTAGTCTCGATCACTTATCATTTATTGACAAATGAATCTAAGGTGTACGGAAAGGCGTGAGCTGCAGCTGCTATCGGTACCATTGATAAATATATAAAAATCATTGCATTATATGTTACCATTACCAAGTGACTTTATCTTTGGAAAACTAAATAAATAAATATTTCGGGACAATTTTCACACACGGCATGGTCTGATCCCATACTAAGCTTTCGCTTGTGTTATGGAAACCAGATGGCTGATAAACATACATATATAATTTTAAATAAATACTTATATAGATAGACACAGATCAAATATCTATGTTCATCACATAAATATTTGCCCCGGGTGGGAATCGAACCCACGACCAGTGGCTTGGAAGGCAGGGTCACTAGCACTACCAACCAAGCCAACTGGCCAGCTAAACTGTGAATAGTCATTCTAGTAGATTGTCATCATCATCATCATCATCAGCCCATATACGTTCCCACTGCTGGGACACGGGCCTCCTATGAGGGTACAGGCCATAATCCACCACGCTGGCCAAGTGCGGGTTGGCGGATGACACATGTCGTCGAACTTTTTTTTTTTTTTAATTCTTCGACATGTCGGTTTCCTCACGATGTTTTCCTTCACCGTTCGAGCAGTGGTGATGTTACAATATGCGCAGATAAATTGAAAAATCAATTTATTTCCTGCGCGCTCGCCTGGTCTCGAACCACGGACTTATCGATTCGAAGTCCGAGGTCTCACCACTGAGCCACCACTGCTCTGCCACTAGTAGATTGTAATTTAAAATAAATAAATAAATAAATTACAATGTAGACTCAATTGACAAATGAATCTAAGATGTCCGCACAGGCGTGAGCTGCAGCTGCTGTCAGACCATGGATATCATTGCATTATGTGACAAGTGATGAGGGCATCCGGTATACGTCGCTAGAAGGTGATTCCTAGTGACTTTATCTATGGAGAACTGTGAATAGTATGATTGAATTAGATCCTAACTCAGCTAACTGATGTTTTAATGCGAAACTATGTACGCTTCTTTGTCTTTATTTCACGTTGCAACGGAACGATTGTATGATATCATTATTGTAATTCGAGATAGATGGCAAAGTGATCTATGGTACTTTTTGCCGCGGTAAAAGATAAAATTTTCCTTGGACCATGCGGTTGAAGCCAATAGCTTTATTAGAAGCTTTTTAATATGGTTGCTTTTGCTAAAGGATGAACATATCAAATTCATTTATAAAGTAAAAACGTATTACGAAGCTATGAATGAAAAGGATTTATGTCTCATATACAATCTGATTTTGAATAATAACATAAAATTATTAAACATAAATTTTGTTATTAATAAGTGCTTAAAATGCTAAATGTTGCCAATTTATATTGACAGTTTTTAAAATACAAATTAAAATATTATTTACATTACTGTCATAATTTTTGCGTATTATATAAGACGTCTAATAAACGCAAATGGATGACATCCGGATCGATCACACAGCAATTAATAATAGCATTCACAATCCAAAATTTGTCTTAGTTCTCACAAGGTGTACCATATACTAATTAAACTTTAATATATGGTCACTAGTCAGGTGTGGAATTGCGGAAGTCGTAACCATGTTAAATAAAGACGAGCATTTTATCAATGGACGGCGAACATAATGACATGCAAGTACACCGTTATAAGCTACGTCGTCAATGGTCTCCGCAGTGCTTCACCATCTCCATTCATCTATACACGATTGGGGTCGACGTAACGTAGACTTACCGGTTTGCGTGTTGGCGTGATTCATGCGCTTTTTTGACGGAGGTTAGGTGTTGGGTAATTGATGGGTACTAACTGGTCTTGAGATTTTTGAAGAATAGAGAAAAATCGATCACCAAGCGGCATTCGAACCTGTTGGCTGTTCTTGAGGTGCTGCAAGTTAGTGTGGCTAGTCGGAAGGCTATAGATGACTTTTATGTGGGTACTAATTGTCCTGCTATAAACGATTATGGGGACGCGATCTCATTAATATGTATTGCTAACACAATGCGCATAATTTAGTTTAAAATCAATAAATTTATGTTTTATGTAGTAGGCAGTTTCGATTTTATTAACCGACTTCAAAAAAAAGGAGGAGGTTATCAATTCGGCCGGTATATTTTTTTTTTTTTTTTTTTTTTTTATGTATGTACACCGATTACTCCGAGGTTTCTGAACCGATTTACGTGATTCTTTTTTTGTTCGATGCGGGATGGTGTCGAATTGGTCCCATAAAAATTTTATTCGGCTAGGCCTAGTAGTTTTTATTTTATGAGCATTTTTGTCTGTACTCGATGACTTAATTTCAATGTAGCAAGTAACTTTGATTCACTTCCCGGTAACCGATTGAGCTGAAATTTTGTATACGAATGTAAATTGGATAGCGATGAAACATTATCATGACATGGAGCTGATCTGATGATGGAATCGGAAGGTGGCCATAGGAACTCAGTAATATATTGACTCAACTTTATCGAGTTTGGGCTCGTTTGATTCGTGTTGAAAAATACACTAAAAAGTATTAAATAAAAATAACTGCGTTAAAAACAACCGACTTCAAAAACGGAAAAGTAAGAAATAAAAAAGATTTGATATTATTAATTACTACATATTATTTTTATGTGCTATTTATTAAATAGGTTTGAAGTCGGTGCCAAACACTAAGCACTTAGTATTAAGCCCATGCACCGACATCAAACCTTTTTAGTAAATAGCACATAAAAATAATATGTAGTAATTAATAATATCAAATCTTTTTTATTTCTTACTTTTCCGTTTTTGAAGTCGGTTGTTTTTAACGCAGTTATTTTTATGGCGCTTGAACTTAGTATATTTTGAATTTAAGCGCGTAACATGGCCACATTAACCTTTCCGCCTACCCGCATTTGATAATCCGACTTCCACTTTATTACGATTGAACCCAATAAAAATATCCCAACAATCTACATTCCTTGCGCCAGCGCCATTTATAGCCCCCTTGTATTTCTTCGTGTTTCGTAAACCACTACCAAATTAGTTGAAAACTTGGCGAGATCTCCGGCTCAATTAAACGACAACCGGTTCTCGAGATTGAACTTTTTTTATCCATTTCGCAACTAATATTTTCACTTAACAGGTGTCTGATGGCGCCCAATATATTAAACTCTTAAAATTACCATATTTGGACGCGATTTTGGACAACGGCTCACCTTTCACGCGATGCTTTCTGAATTCTGACTCATTTGCGAATTCGGGGTTATTAATGCAAAAATATCTTGAACGGTTTAATGCTTTTCGTGTCGTTTTTCTAGTTTAAAAATCTATAAATAAGTTATCTTTCTTTCTTGTATAGTTTGTTAGTAGGTTTACTCCGTTTTGATTGTGTTACTATTGTTTTTTATGAATATTTTTATTTATCCCAACTGTAACTTTACTATGCTCTGATAAAACGTTAGTTTATTTTGATGTTGCAATATGTTAATGTTTAAATATTAAATTATGCATCAATATCGAATACATTTATCGATTTATATCTACATCGCACGAAATTTGTTCGGGTCATATGCATATAGGTTGGTCTCTATAATCTACTAGTTGTCATACATTTCAAAGTTCACATTATAATGGTCTTAGATTACAAAATAAAGTACAGATGGAGCATGACAACCGCCCGTCGCCCTTGTCAAAGAAAATACGAAATCAAAAACAAATACGTCGCTGCACCAGTGCTATAGCGCATATAGTGTCATGCAATACGTCAAAAAGGGTTTGCAATTTTAGTAAAAAAATGCTGTCTTGTGATAATAAAACGCTGTAAAATTTGTTCCCGAAAACAAAAAAAAAGATGAATCATCGTTTCACAGGTTTTCTGTAGATTATTTGGCTGATTTATTTCTATAAACGAATAATAATTTTACAGATATGAAGGAAAACAAAACTTCAACGTATGTTGCCAGTATTTTGAAAATGAATTTGCCATTTTTATTGGTAAAACGGTAAAATGGTTAAAAGATCTTCAGGGTAATGCTGTTGGATTTTTCGATCGTGAATGTGATTATTTGTATAGTGCACTAAAGGTTCATGATCATTATTAGATTATTTTAATAAGCATAATACATTATTTTGTTACTTTTATAAAGCTTAAAAACGTCATAGTCATTTTCGCTAGCGATTTAATTTATGTGAACTCCATGATGGAAATAAAATGTCCCGTATTCTCAACTAAAAACTACCGCTATTATTATTTTATTTTTATTATATTCATATATTTGAAAAATAAAAAATAATTTAATTATTATAGTTAATATTGAAACTTTTTTTTATGTGATTTATTTAATTAAAAATTGATATATAATTATTTTGTCCATATAATATAACTTAGTAGGCAGGTAGGTACTTTATATAATAAAATAATTTTACAATATTATAAAAAAAAAATATCATAAACCCGAAATTATATTAAAATAAAAATTAAAACTTGACTGCTAATTTATGTGTATAGCCTACGTCAATATCGCCACTAACATAATAATTCAGATGATTGCAATGAAAGCTCACATCTCAAAATCGGTCCAACGGTTTATACTGCAGTGCGTGTCAAAGAAATATTATACATACATACATAAACTCGAAAAACATAACCCTCTTTTTTCCGTAGTCGGGGAAAAATTTGGGAAATTTTTCAATATCCGGTAACATTACACGCACACAGAAGCACCGTGTACGTACAGTGCAGCGGCGAAATGACAGCACACATAGCTTTATTGAAAAAGACAATAAATTATTCGGTTTAGTTCGGCAACGCTCCATCTGTCTTTTATTTTGTAATCTAAGATAATGGTATTATCATCATTAGTTATTAGTGAAGTTTAATTATCATTAGTAATGGTATTATCATTAGTAGTTAGTAGTCAATTATAATTTGCATTCTTAATGTATAACTACAAGCTAGTAAGCTTTTAAACATGTTTGTGACGGAAAGGGCCCGTGGAAATGCTAATCTTGCATCGTTACTGGAATCCAATAAAAATGTTTGACAGGGTCAATATTAACAAGACCTTTCGAGGGACCGTTAATAGCAGCGTGTCGTCTGCGCATGCGCTCGTAAAGATACATTATTGGTGTAATTGATTATTTATTATCTGTTGTCACCTAATTATGATGCTGTGTTGATGCATCTTTTTGATTAAGGGAATTTCTATAATCATATATGCATAAAGTTTGGTGAATTTCAAATGCATTTGAATGGAATGTCTTATATCCAATGGACATTAAAAATAAAATAATAAAATGTTAAATCGTTACAATTGATATAATTGAAGTATTTCAAGGTAGCGTATCAAGTGGTATTAATAACCATCAGATTATTTCGTAATGCTTTCAATGTGAAACGAAAAGCTACGTGTTACAAAATAAATAATTAAACAAGTAAATTTGTAAGCTTCATTTCAATTCATAGCATTCACAGCACAGATATAATATTCTCAACATCAAATCGCCACTATCCTAATAGACGAGCTAGCTATCTTGCCCTCCCGAAGATCCGAACGAATTATGGAAGGCGAACGGCAACATACGAGGGAGCACGTTTCTATAACGGATTGCCAAGCAAATTAAAAAGTGTAAACTCATTCATTGTATTCAAAAAACAATTAGCGAAACACATCCTGGAAGACCACACGCTCAAACTTTGAATGCAATGAATGAGTACCTAACCTAAACTTATGTTTATAGTATGTAACTTACTCTAAATTTTTAACTAACGAATGATATTTTTTATAAATACCTATGTTTAAAATTTAAGTTTCTCATGTAAGTGACTTAATGTCTTAATGGGAATAAATGTCTTTAAACCTTAGCATTGCTCAATCGTCTAATTAAAATATACCTTCCGTAGATAAGGGAAGAGTGAACCCATAAGAACTGTTAAGGCGAAGACGAGTCCAAGCGTTAGCGTCGTAAGTAAAATATATTATGTTTGTAACATCTTTGTATAAATACCATGTTTACTGGCAAAAAAATTAATTTGAATTTTAATGATAATAGTCAGTAAAGCACTGCTGCCACTTATCCCAAAGATTTATCAAATTAAAGCAGTTGTAGCCCAATGTAAATTATGTTTTAGATTGTCAAAGTCACATTTTTGTCCGCGTCGCGCAAATTAATCACACTAGGTATATGTAAAGATAAAATTTTGCATATCAAATTATAAAGAAAATTGTCTAGTGTCAAATTATAAAGAAAATTGTCAGTGTTTCGGCGTATTGTTTAATTTAGAATGAAAGTCGTAGTTATATCTGCACCTTAACAAAAATTCCAAAGAATTTCGACAGTCGACACCGCGTCCTAAACGATCGCACTATGTGCGGAGGTTGATTATTATTATTTTATGCTCGAACGGCGGTTGTGTCGCCCACCTATGACCCGGCACGCGACGATCGGAATTTCCTCATACGGGCCTTTTACTTTAATAGATTACCTTTCTAAAATTTTATTGTTTTCGAGATATGTGGTTTATGGTTTTTGGCGGCTTCTATAGTGTTGTAAAGTGTGACAATGGTCGATTTCGATCGGGTTGTGAAGTTTAAATTTAGGTATGGAAAGTTGATTTGTATTGTTTAAAAAACGTGATCAAAGAGCAGAACAATAAAATTTTTAAAATAATTTTAAAGTAAAGAAACCAGTCGATTCATCAAATACAAATTCATACATTACGAGAAAATATTTTCCTAACTATGTCGTCAACTTAAGTTAGTCATGCTAAATAAATGAATCGGAAAATCAAAATGATACGTACTTTAAAATATTCACCACTAATACCATTACAAGCCGTTCAAGTGATATCAACAAACAACAAAGCGTAGCTCAGTGCAAAGCTTAATTGGCATAGAATGTTGAAATGCTCTTAAATAGTAAGGTTTCAGGCATTTGTATAGTTTTCCTCTATACTCTATAGAATACAGAGTAGGTACGGAGTAGTGAGTACTTACCTCCCCCGCGAGTTAATACGCATTAGACAGTCATGTATGTAATCAGTAATCACCCTTGCAAATGTAATGTAGTTTGTGGCTTAGAATTTAGAGGTTGGCTTGGCTGGGAATTAGATTGCACTGGGATCGTTTTGTTATTGGAAATGGTCTTGATGGCTCCCAACCTCCTACTAGTACCTATTGCAAATAAATATTTAAATCTTAGAAATCGTCCGAAAATAATGATTAGGTAAACTCACTCTGAATAAAATAATATGTTTTGAAAACGAAAGACAATGTGCTTAATACTTTATATTATGGATAATACGGGTAACATGCGTATTTCCGGTAAGGCTCAAAATGCTTGCTTTAACCTAACGCCTTGTCATCGAAGCTCCTAACAAATTATGTAGCAAAATGATAAGTAAAATAACAATCAAAACAAATCGTATGCATCTGTTACTTATGACATAACGCAGTACCATATACTGTAGGCGTGTGACCTCTCGCCGCGCGTGGGCCGGTCCCGTATCGCAATCTTAGATCCCTCGGATAGTGGGAAAAGTTGGCGTTGGCGGTGGATTATCAATAATTATCGTCGACTAGTGAACTGTGACGTAATGCTTTGAAGTAAGAGGATTCATTGGGAAATTAGACTTTCGTCGGAAAGATTGAAGGCTGGATATAACGCTTGATATTTTGGAAGTGTTGTTTATATATTTCCATTTAAATATTTGCACACCCAAATAGTGGGTAGAATGTATTAGCGCCTTAATATTGTAACAACACCTTTTTTGTAACTACATTCTTGTAAATAAATGAAATTTGAATTTGAATTTGAATTTGAATATAGAATGTTCAGTCTATTGTCATTGCTATAAAGTATGGTGGTAGTTGAAGAAGTATTGAGTATATTTTCGTCTCTTGTAATTTACTATATGTATTGTATATGTCCAAAATGTTAAAGTTTCAGATACCTAATACTCATGGAAAATTGCGAGTGTAATAATAGATTGTAGAAAAATTCTCTCGTCGCCTGTCGCATGAACCCAGCGGTGCATTCCCAGTGGGTGGCGATGTAAAACCGAATGGAAACTAATGATCATACGATTTTTATTGCCTCAAATTCGATAGTGTAATTCGAGCGGTCTTGAAAATATCAAATTTCCAATTGGTTTAGTTTTTATTAATGTCGGTTATACAGCTGTTCTTTTGTGGTTTTATGTTTCGCTCGCTCGTAGAAGAGCTTGTTTCGGACCTGTTTAAGTAGTGTTTTAAAAATTAACTTAATGAGCATGTCGTGAATGAATTTTTCTATTCCTGAGTGAAGATGTTAATTTATGGAGCGGATCGACAACATAAATTACTACTACTATATCACTATTCTATTAAAATTACGACTCGTGACAAAATAAATCTTGCATATCACATATTACATTCTTTAATTTTACGCTTATATAGCAAACGATGCCAGTCTTATAATTTAGAAAAGTTAAAAATTATGGCCCATGTTAACACTAGAATTTACATGTACGATAAGCCCAAAGCAAACGGCAAAAACAATGTTGTTGACAAAACTTCCAGCAGCGGCCGCGGCGATACGATGACATGAATTTATTACGTCCGCCATTAAACGGCGCGCGCGTATGCCCACCGCGAATTTGTGATACGCGTGAATTTGTATGCTGTACATCTATTCATAATAAAGTTGGCAAATAATAATTAGGTGCCAATATGTCAGGTTCGTGATCTTAATGATAATACTATAGTATTATATTATCTGTGATGATAATAGTCGAAGCGCCAGTGAAGTGTAGTTTTGGTGGCGTTGCCGTTGTAAAGAAATATGGTAACCTCGAATTTTAATTAATTGTATGCTTACGCGTTTTTAATAAACCAAAAATTATCAAATAATTTCATTTATTATGTGATTTATAATTTAACCTTAGTCGGACTTATTTTATTTGTTACTAGCTTCCGCCCGCGACTCCGTCCGCGCGGATGTCGGTCTTCGCGTGGATGGTTTATCCATTTTGACTAACTCTGACAATGACATCTTATAAATATTTATTGGACCCAAATACGGATAGGCCTATAATAATACGCAACGTTTGATCGCGGTTCTACAGAACAACGTCTATGGATAAAACTGAAAAATTAAGATTAATTTTTTTTCTACGTATTTTTCCAGGATAAAAAGTATCCTATTTTACGCCCAGGATAATAAGGTATAATTATACTAAGTTTCATCGAAATCGAACCGTTAGTTTTCACGTGATGCCTTCACATACAGACAGACAGACAGACAGACAGACAGACAGACAGACAGACAGACAGACAGACAGGCAGACAGACAGACAGACAAAAATTTTTTTAATCACATATTTGGGTTTGGTATCGATCCAGTAACACCCCCTGGTATTTATTTTTTCAATATTTTCAATGTACAGAATTGACCCTTCTACAGATTTATTATATGTATAGATTATGTTATGGTTAACATTGTTTCGTGTAGATCTAACAGTACCTACTTGAATTCTTTTGTTAAGTACGGACGACATAACATTTGTAAATATTTTGCATCACCTGATGGAAAGCTAGCTTCGCACAAGTGAAACTGTGATGATTCCCGTTAAACCATTAAATGAAGTTGTAAGCCTTTGAAGACTATTCAACCATGTTTGGTCTTGTTTGTAATTCAGTATTATCAAGTTTGTCTTCTAAGCTTCATAGATTACGTAGATCTTATCCTCTCAAATTTGAACAAGCTTTAAATTTCCATCATAAATTGTCGCCACCTTATCTCTCGTACCCGTCAACCCTGAAACAGTGGAACTGCGCAGTAGCGTTATCTAAGCAGCCGTAATCTTAATGAGAGGGGCGCGGCCGCTATCGGCTGAGAGGTGTCTGCGATATCTGATAGCGAGCTGGTGCATCGACATCACGCGTGCGGATAGTGATCTTAGTGAGATTGCAAGGGTGGTGGTGATTGGTGAGTGAACATAGTAAACAGAATTAGAACAGTAAGGATGCCCACGAAACGTTTGTAATGGCTCACTCACACAAACATGAGCGTCGTCGTGGTGTTGTACTGGCAAGCGTTTTCTTGCCTAGACAAAAGCTTATAGGTTACGCACAGGAGTACTGGACCGGAGTTGACGTATTTTGATATTCTGTTTTGATTAAATTGTGTCTTTTCAATTTTCGAAACAGTCATAAAATATTAATTGATAATATTTGTTCACTAATTACTTATTAATGCATTACTGCAATTATAAGGCCTCGAATATAATGATGAAGATGCTGTTTACGGCAATAAATTAGATCTCCGCCTAATTTATTGCGTTTAGCAGCGTCATCTTCTTCGAAAAGTACATGATTCACATATTTACAATATTTTGTCGATCGGATCTCGTTCGCTGCGCAGTTGATAGATAAGCACGGTGATGAAACAATGGCTTGATAAAGTCATTATCAAATCGATTACAATGGTTACGTGTTTAGAGCATTATTAGGTCCGTACATCGCTGTAGGTTTCTGGCTGACATCAGCAACGGTATTTGCATTTAAATTGTCAATTACACATCCATTTTATCTTCGTTTAAAGATACGTTTGTTTTTATGGTTCTCAAATTTCCTAGTTGAATAGTGAAACTTTATACTGTGGAGGGAAATCGTTGTCTTCTTGTCATTATAACTTTATTATACTAGTTGATTGGCTTTAGACAGAATGAAGTTCTCTATTTCAACGTTAATAAAATAAGTGTTTATAATAACAAAGTGAGTAGTTATTACTTTCACAGTTTGATTCGAAATAAATCCTTGAAGTCAATTGTTGTTTACCTAGTATTGATCGCTACTTGTAAGTTTAACTTTACTCAGAATTATTGTGTCCTCGACATTATCACGTCATAACATGTCATCTAATTGTTTTAAATAAATAAATAAAAAAATAAATAACAGTTTTTTGTCTCGAATCAAATCACAACGCCCATACACCATGTCCCGTTGGACATGCATTAAGGTGTCAAGCGATGTCGAATGATTGTCGAACAAATCGCGTGTAGGCGTCGCATGCGCATGTGTACGACTAAATATGTACACGGGTGTCACGGTGGATATTTGCTAGGTTAAGTGACAAAAAACGAGTCGCTTGGGTGGTGGATTTGGTGGCAAAAAATGACCTAGAAGAGGTAAGAATTAGGTTGAGAACATTTTTTGCTAGCAGAAAGCTTCAATACTCCGAAGCTTTTGTTTCATCCCAGTTCGACTTGGTCTATAATGAGACGAGAAGAAAGTGATTTATAAAGTACTAGCGGCCCGTCCCGGCTTCGCACGGGCATTAAACATTACATTTAGATTTGTTAATTTTACTAAACGAATTATTATCAAGCGTAAATTCCGCACACGTCCATCACGTAGGTAGCCGACCGCGCGAGTAAGCCGCGCGGCAAGTTTATTTCGTGATCTTAACCCCCCTCCCGTACCCCTGCCCGAGTGACGCTTACAACGCATAGCTAGCCGAATACAGTTTATTTTTTAATTTTTTTTTAACTCGTGATATCTTTTGATTGGATTGTCAGAATCGAATAATTCAAAAAGTAATATAAAGATATTGAAGCAGTCTTAAATAATACATCGTTTATTTTGATAAGGGTTAATACCAAGGTACAAATAAAGAGCTTTTTGTAGCGGTGGTATTTTAATTTCTTTTTTTCAATAAAAAAACGCTTATTGTGACATGACTGTAATAGTTAGAGATATGCTGCCGCTGATTTTTTGTAGATAATGGTGTGTTCTAAAAAAATGTAGTATATCATTTTGTTCTATCATCAATAGTTTTCGCAGCGCACGCGATGTAAGGTAGTTTTTTGATATTTTTTTCACACCTTGGATTACGTTATCGTAATTTTAGTAAGGATGCCTATTTTTTTTTAAAATGAAATATAGCCTATGTCACTCAGAAATGATGTAGCTTTCCAACAGTGAAAGAATTTTTCAAATCTGCCAAGTAGTTTCGGAGCCTATTCAATTCATACAAACAAACAAACAAAAAATCAAACCT
Organism: Colias croceus; assembly: GCF_905220415.1. Lineage (NCBI taxonomy): Eukaryota > Metazoa > Arthropoda > Insecta > Lepidoptera > Pieridae > Colias > Colias croceus. Next base: position 952,149 of record NC_059551.1, on the reverse strand, counting down.
TTCCTCTTTATAATATTTGTATAGATATACCTACCCATAATAATTCATTTACAAGAACACAACTCCAGTCAATAACACTTTTTTCTTCAACCACAATGGAGTAATTCTAGTAAAAAATGCTTAACGTGTTTCAATGTGCGCTTTATTGTGAAATAGAAAAAACAACTATCATTAATCTTGTATATTAATAATTAATATCAAATTAGCATTTCTACGAGACCTATGTATCCAGCTCTGTAGTGACATATCCGAGCGACCCTAACGCAATACTGGATTCAGTGGGCGATATATTATCGAACAATTCTGCGACTTATAATCTGCATAATAGAGGATATATTAGCATACACGATTATTGGTATCCATTTCTATAGAAGCAACAAGGGATTGTATGTCTTATTGCGTATAGTTTTGGGTGTAGTTTTGCTTACTCAAAGCTAATGGTACGGTAAAGCACAGCCGCCTACGCCCGTGAAAGTTGCGTCCACGCGCAGCCTGAGGGCTTTCGATAAATTGCGCTCGCGCAGGTCAACGGTTAATGGCGTGGTTTTAATATGTTGTGCATTAATGTAACAAATGAACGCGCGCCATATTGGACGTTTAATAGCGTTATAATATTATGTTGATCGCTAGATTTGGAGGTTATTTATTCGAATGCTAGATGTTAATTTTTTGTCAATTTAATTTTGGAGAATGGTTATTTTCATTCGTTTTAAAGTTAGTGGGATGTGCTTGAATATTAAGGCAGTCTATCGAGGTTAAGCAATCATTATAATTTAATATGTAATAACTATCTATCAACAAAATTATGAAGAAAATCGTGGTGGAATTGCATATAGCTATGAAATGTCATTGATCTGAGAATTTGGTTAAATGTAAAGTCTGCTATGGCTCTCTCTTTCTTATATATTTCTCAAAGTATCGATTAATCCAATATAAATAATTTGAATAAACGTCCTCAACTCCTCAACATATATAACAATGACAATATCATATCACAATAATGTATAACAATCAGCGATGCAATAAATAATTCAGTGTTCTCAAGAAAACATTCCTCAAACGATTCCAGTATCAATTATAATCTTAACGAACACAAAACAGACAAATAAGCCAGTTGTCCGTTTATAAAAACCGACCTAAGTGCTGTTGCATAAGTGATTAATTTTTCCATGTATTAATATCGATGGTAAGGGCTGCCTACCTTGTATATATATCAAACTTTATTTATTAGAGAGAATGGTAATATTAAAACCTAAGTATTTGATACTTATTTATATAAAATTTAACCTTATTTTTATAATTTGTGTAGCAGCAAATAAAAATGTTTCACATATCTACAAACTAAAAAAAACACTTAAATTTTTTTTTTGTAAATATATAAGCAAAAGTTCTCGATGTACTTTTGGGTGGTGACCCTAATCCACGTGTCACAAAGCCATAAATAAATCGTGTACATATGTATATAATATATAATAATTCACAGCGACCACCGGCACTGCAGTTCGCTATGAGAAAAATGTTATCGACACAATGCAGACGAGCTGGGAAAGTAAACAGTTTGGCATTTGTGAGCGTTTCGTAATGTGAGTCTATGTACACGTTAAGTGATGTATTAAAATAATTTATTAAATGGTTTTGGTAGGATGTGATTTATTAATTACTGTGGCCCGCGGCTTCTGTGTAGTCAAAGTAGGTAAATTGAAGAGGAACATACGATAAAATGGCTGTTACGACAACGATGTTACGACGCGGTGAAATAGTCAAATAGACCAACAAACCAACATACTTTCGCATTTATAGTTATAATTCCGCTCTCGGAGGCGAACATATCACATAAGTACTTCTCTTAATTATTATTATATTTCTTTTTCTTCTTTTTGTAGTATCCCATTAACTTAATACATTTCCTTTCCCATCAGGTTGCCTGGTAGAGATTGCTGCTTAGCAATAAGGCCGCCGCTTGTACAAACTATGCCTTTTGTATTTTAATGTTATTTTTGTCCTAATTTTGCTTGTGAATTAAAGTGTGATAAATAAAATATATAAATAAATACTTCGGTTCAGTCGTTCTGAATTAAACACCTACTCATAATACATTATATCTAGATTGAATTATGTAGTAAATAATATTATTAGCCCGTGAAATCGAATGGAATTTCGGTATCAGATATTGCATTTCCTTAAGATATGATTTCGTGTTATTAATAAAATATAGTTTCACAGAAATGCTCAATGAGTTATCATTCATCGATTTAATTATACAACAAAATTATTCGGCTTTACTTGTACACAGTCATCGAATTTATCTTTAAAAACATTATGATAAGAAATAAGAATCTATTCATGGTAATCCCTGGTTTATTATTGTCTTACAGATATTTTTAACACGATAAAACATTTTTGATATTATAAGCCTTAATGTACTTGACGATTAAAATATGTAGCTTACCGAATAAAACACATTTAATCTCAAATTTCCTTCATTATAATATAATTATGTACTAATATCCGGACACTCCATACAAAATTATCGTTTTGACAGTTACACTGTAGATACTGCAAATGTGTGTGTTACCTAACGCTTTATGGTTGGCACATTTGTGACTAGCGTAAAAAAAAATTCGCATTTTTCTGATGAAATACATCCGTAAACAGCACAATATCTAACCATTTTCTACGAAAAACGATAATCACAAATCCAAAATAATAAAATTACCTACTTTAAGTCAATTTGATTAATGTTGTCAATCTTCGTTGCGTATCGTCCTTGCAGACAAATGCGGGCCATTTTCAGGCTGATCGTGCGGGGTGAGGTAAGTGTTTAATTTTGGCGGGATGCGGAGAGTGACCGTTCTGTAGCGTTTAGCTACTATTATGTATTCTGTGATTATACTACAGAGTTTATCTTACAAAAGTTCATAAAACGAACATTTTCTAAGTATGTATTTAGTTACATTAAAGATTTGAAGAGTTATTCTATAAGTTCTGTAATTCGGCAATAACCTCCGTATTGAAACTTACATTTCAATAAATGAATGTGTTAGAATTATATTTAACTTTCATGTATTATTAGGAAGATCTCCAAACATTGTTTTGTATACGAATGTCGTGTCAATGGACTGTTGAATGAATAATATTATAAAAATAATATAACAAACGCTTGGCATGCGCTCCGTACGTGCTAACGATAAATTAATTGAATCCGTTGATAATAATAGATTTAAGGCGCCAATAAAGTTTTAATTAGACACTAAAAATACAAATAGATAATTGTTTTTTTTTTGTGTCAAGACAGATAACTATAATCTCGTTGGTAAAATTTTGTGTTAATATTTTTGTAAGTGTACTATTTTAGTATTTAGGTATTATTTGATTATTTGATTTGTATAGTATATCGTCAGATTAAGTTGATTTTTTAAATGTTGCGATTACATACCTACATCTCAGCTTTGATTGAGTTAAGAAATAATATAACTTATAAGTACCTAAAACATGAAGCTTTCTAATGGTATAAATTAAAATTACAATCATTTAAATTTTGTCAAGTTTTGAAGTAAAACTGTAACAAACGATCATTCAAATCTATTCTGTTTTAATTTTAAGTACAGAAAAGAAATGAAATCAACAAAATTAATCCGGTGCAGTTCGACATCTTCACATTCGTGATAAAATATAAAGATCAATATTGAAGTTCATATCTCATTATTTTTTATCTTCGCACTCTTAAAAATAGCGCACACATTTCATCATGCACATAATATGCAAATTATATAAGCCGATAAGGGTATAGTGATACATTCGCATGTAAACAGAGTCTCGGGTTCAATCCGTCGTTAACCGATAAGTGAGGTAATAATAATTCTCACGGCAGGTAACTATGGAGATAACAGTTCTGTAAATATATTATGTGTACTTGTGGAGATTAAAGCGTCTCATTTTTTTATGAGCTAGATTTTTTTTCTTTATTGCTAAACTAGATTTCCGCCCGCGGCTTCGCCCGCGTTTTCAAAGGAAATCCCGCATAGTTCCCGTTCCCGTTGGATTTCCGGGATAAAACCTATTCTATGTGTTAATCCAAGTTACCCTCTATATGTGTGCTAAATTTCATTGTAATCGGTTCAGTAGAATTTGCGTGAAAGAGTAACAAAACACACACACACATCCTCACAAACTTTCGCATTTATAATATTAGTAGGATTAGACTTTGTGGGTAAGTATTGTAATATGAGGTGGATGGGTATAGTGATGTGATTAAAGTATAGTACATTGTAAGGGATTTGAAATGTTAATGTACTATGTTAATGTAGATAAATCATCCCACTTCAGACGAAGGCTTGAAGCTACATCGCTTTTTTTCTTACATCATATTTTTCTGTGACTAAATTATGAACATCTAAACATCAAATATACAATTTTCATTATAATTTCTTCTTACATTTTAAACAGCGAGTATACTGTTTAGGTTTTCTAGGCCCAAGCCAAGACATAACAGACAAATCACAGAAAGATTCTAATTTTAGAATAGCTGTTATGTTTCATACTCGTTTAAATACCAATAAAATATTTTATGCTAATTAAAGTTTATTTACGCGTATAGTTACTTGTTGAGAAATCACAGTGTTCATCTCGTTTATCGTTTCAACTTGTATATTCCTATAATTATTAAAATCTTTTGCAATATAGGAATAGGATCCAGTAGATGGGGGTATAATTAAAGATATTTATGATTGTGGTAAGTTTTTATCCGTTGAAAATATGCTCTAGTGACGGTAATATTGAATTTTCTTGATTCTCTACCTATCTCTATATACCTACCTTACTAGCTTTCCGCCTGCGGCTTCGCCCGCGTTTTCAAAGAAAAACCCGCATAGTTCCCGTTCCCGTGGGATTTCCGGGATAAAACCTAGCCTATATTACTCGTGGATAATGTAGCTTTCGAATGGTGAAAGAATTTTTAAAATCGGTCCAGTAGTTTATGAGCCTATTCATTACAATCAAACAAACAAACGAAGTTTTCCTCTTTATAATATTAGTGTAGATAATATTTAGTTATACGCTAAGTGTCGAGTTTGTTGCCGTTGTTCTATAGGTATTATATAAATTACTTTTCAATTATAGGTTATTACATAATTATAGTTTTGTTTGTATATCACTTTAAAACAAACTGTCGTTCACGATTTTTTTAATCAATTCGAAACCTCACCCTCACCTCACCCAATCCTTTCGTTTGCATCTGCCTAATTTCCAACTATAAAAATATAGTTATTTTACAAATCCAGCTCATAAACCAACGCTAGCAAAACCCGGACATAACATACGCTTAGATATTTGTAGTAAAAGAAAATATTTAGCAACGAGTTCAATGTTTCGTAAGTTTGTTTACGTGTGTATAGCCGGCTGATAACGAGCTGCGTTATCAACGAACGCCCGTATCTCTCCAGTGACGGGTATGCTATCTGATTTTGAAATAAATAAAACTGGTTGGTTAGGGTTGGGTTACGTTTGGAACATCGTGTGGGAGTAGGGTTTTTAGTTTTTAGTTTTGTTTAGTTTTTAGTTATGTTTTTAGTTTTTACTATATATAGTTTCTTTTGCTAGTAGAATTATTATTATAAATTTATAAAGAATAGAAAAAGAATTATTATTTCTAAGTCCCTGTATAACTCGCCCTGCTTTATTAAAATATAGCCTACTAGTGGTCCGCCCCGGCTTCGCCCGTGGTACATATTTCGCAATAAAAGGTAGCCTATGTCCTTTCTCGGGTATCAAAATATCTCCATACCAAATTTCATGCAAATTGGTTCAGTAGTTTAGGCGTGATTGAGTAACAGACAGACAGACAGACAGAGTTACTTTCGCATTTATAATATTAGTATGGATTAACTTACCGCCCGCGGCTTCGCCCGCTTTGTCTAAAACCTAATAAATTATATACTAAAATCTTCCTCTTGAATCACTTTATCTATTAAAAAAAACCGCATCAAAATCCGTTGCGTAGTTTTAAAGATACGAAGGGACATAGGGACAGAGAGAGCGACTTTGTTTTATACTATATAGTGATGATACTCTGTACAGATACTCTGTTCACATGGTAAAAGTTTTAAAATTTTAGTAAATGTTTTGAAATTTCGTCGAGTGTATGCTGAGTTTAATGGTAACTTGAAAACAAACAAAAAATCTTTCCCCTAAATGTGATGAAATATTTTAGGTTCTTTATTAATTTTAAAGTAAAACCAAAAAGCTCCCGTTCTTTACGACGACTATGTTATATCCAACTAGCAAACCGGGCGAACTCCGTTTCCCCTCCAGAGACACCTTTTCTTTGCTATAAACCTCACGGAGCCCGAGACCTTTCCAACGAATGCAAAACCGTGGAAATCGGTTCATGCATTCTGGAGTTATAGCGTCAGGAAGGAAAACCCGACTTATTTTTATATAGTAGATAATGAATGCTTATGCGTGTGCAGTTGAGATTTTTATTGCTGGAATAACGACACTAGATGCAGTAGCCAGCGGCAGCTAGGTTATGGCTACACTTATAGAAATACAGCCTTGGGCAGCCCGATGCGTTGTAGGAGCTTTAAAATATAAGAAATTTACATAAACTTCGGTCTTGGAAGAGGTTGTTAGTTTCATTTAGAAAATACACTATTAGATCTTATCACCATCGCCTTTTTAGAATGTAAGTTATTCTTAGTGAGGCATATAAAGTTCAGAATATATGTAGCACCTCTTTATATTTATAGAAATTCATAATTATGCTTAAAGTCTAAAAAAATGTTTAAAATTATGTCCTTTTTTGCTGACGCTACCGCCACCTAACTGATACTTCTATTTATCTAACATGGTTTGACAAGCCTCCTACACAAAGCCTTTTGATATGTGCTTCACATATCAGCAAACCGCTAGCTAATTAATGAAGGCCCGCTTTCGTTACCGTGTCGTGACTCGTGACTCCCGCGCATTCCGTGACGTGGCGAGGGTCACTCCGACCTCACGAATTGGTGAATGGAGTGAGCATATATTTTGTACTAGCTGTGCTCCACGGTTTTACCCGCAGTGCTACGCTCCTTTTGGTCTTAGCGAGATAATATATAGCCTATAGCCATCCTCGATAAATGGGCTATCTAACACACCAAGTTTCCGAGATTAGGGCGTTCAAACAAACAAACTCTTCAGCTTGATAATATTAGTACAGATTTTAATACGTAAACGGATCCAAATTTCAAGTGTAGTGTAGTGTGGAACCACGGCTAGCAGGCGTGAGCACTAGAGCATAATTTATATGGCGGCGGGGTGGCGCGCGCGCCGCCTTCAAACTGGATTCTGGGGTTTTTTGTGTCCGGGATTTGGGAGCGGGACCATAATACGCGCCTCGATAGATGCGACTTGACAAGCGTGTGTAATGGGAGCTAGGTATGCGTCTGCGCAGGATTAGTTAAAAGCTTAGTAAGAAAAATGTTTTCGAATCTGAAAATAATTCTAGTCATGTATAAATTAAACAAAATATGTTTGTGATTAGCCTTAAAACTATTACTTACCACTACATATTTTCTTTTATTTTCAGATATTTATACATTACCTAAATATTATGTACGTACATAGTTATTAAATAATATGCATTAAACTTACCTTGTGAATCTGCACGGTAAATAATATTTGGTCTAGCAAGTATATTATTGAGTTAATAGCGAAGTGAGGTGGGATGCTGTGATTACGTTAAATGATATTGGTTTTGTCGAGATGATTTGTGGAATGAGGGGTGTTTTAGGGAGTTTGTTTGGTACGTGTGATTGATAGATGTCGTCTTTTTTATACAAAAGGAGTTATATATTTTAGCAGTGTACTTTGTAAGTATCATGCTCAATATAGGCTTAGTAAAAAGAGACTGTTTAAACTAAATACTTTATTCTAATAATAATTATAATTGAAACAAAATCCGATCAAAAGCTCTTTAATGTTTATGGAACAATTCCAATTCGTTCTGCAATCCAGTGGCACTCGTATCTAAATCTGATTGACTGAGATGCAATACATACATGACTGTGCCCCCGATTCGCCTGCGTATACAACTAATCGATTATAATCGATACATCGGTAGCGAGAATTCAATTCGATTGCGTCTAATCGATTGAGTTATCAACTTTCGCATTCGATGTGATTGCATCTTGGTTGGAAAGTTTTGGAATTTAGATTTGGAATTTGGATCAAAATGATGGACGTGCGTTTGTGTTGATATTAAATAATGCTTGCATTTTCATCATTATCAAAATCGTATTTATTGAAGTACCTACGAGCCTAACTACGAGCCCTAGAACCGTACGTGTACCCATAATAAAATTTCATTAACGGTACCCAGGGGTACAAGTGTACCCCTATGAAAAAAACAAGATTACAAAAAGATTATTAACTTTTATTAAATGTTGACTTATTAAGGTCATCTTAACATTCATTTAGGTCCTAATAATTTAATTTATCATGGCATTTTTATATTTTTTCTACAATTTACACACACTTTACGTTGGTGATCAAAGTTTATTAAAAGTTTTCACTTGGTACACTGTGTGCGGGACTGACAGACTTTTAACGTGGATATTCACAGTTACAGTTACACAGTTATCTCAGATTTTACACAAGTACACATTGATAACTTGTAAATTTTAATCAACCATTTTGTTCAGTCTTAATTGATGATAAGAATAATATTGTACCTACACTCACATAGTGATAAATGTTGTTTTATAAAAGTGTTACAAATTTTACACAATTTAGGGCAAACTTTTTAATCTGTAAGTGTCCGATAAGATTGCACAGATAAAAAACCCATAAATAAATGAACTACAAGTTATATCTAATATACATCAATAATAATATTGTTTTATATGATTTAATATAAATTGAATACAAATTTCGCCTATTCGTTTGTAGAAAATTTAACAAAAAAAGCTCAGCTTCTACCTTTCTACTCTGTCGAAATAAACGTGGATTTCCTAAAACCAGGATAATAGAAAACTCTTGTCATCAAAAAAACAAGCGTTTATAAGGTCAGATATCTTCAGATGATTTTGAAAATTAACGTGTTTATTGATAATTTCGTCATGACTTGCCAGTCAGATCATAGCGATATGATAGGATGAAGAAAATGACGATTATGCCTTTGATTTCTAAATTTGCGTAGTTTTAATAAAATTCTGGTATCCAGTTTATCAATTAAAACATTAATTCGTACAAAATGCAACCCTGCGCAAAGTCCGCGGCGCATCCTTGAGATGCATAAGGGTCCGTTCACACAGACAGGCTCGGAGAGCATCGGCGCGCATTTTTCTTTTCACACAGACCGGATCGTATACGCTTGGAGTTGGTCGGAGCGGAGCCGTCAACTATTTCACATAGACCAGCTGGAAGCTATCTGAAAGCGGATGCGAATATAATCGGAGCTGAACGGCTGCGCGAACGAGAAAAAGTACGCGATCGGAGCCGGTCAGCTCCTCTTATTATTTCACACCAAGCGCGTTCAAGCATTCTTAATGTCAAAAGCAGTGCACACGCAAAAATAAACCTTAAGTTACAAATACTAAAAACTCTGTTTTCATCGTGATAAGAATCTGCTCTCCTCTCAGAGCCGGTCTGTGTGAACGGACCCTTAATGGCCGATCGGAGATATATCGGTACCTCGGGAACATGTGCACGCCCAAATTGTGCACACAAATGTGGTACCAATAAACGAACATTTGTTAGGAGTAGGGGAGAAATTCGCGTGAAACGTGAAGAGTATGTGCAAGATACATGTATGCAAGAGGGTATTCGATTTTCGTGTGATAGACTATGGTGGAATGTGTGTTGTTTTATGTTTTGAAGAATCGAGGCGAATTTTTCTTGTTATTAGTAACTTTTTTCATTGAAAATAATTCCAAGATACTGATAGATTTCAGTATCTCTGTTTCAAATGAAAGCTCTACTAGGCTATAGGTAGACTATACCTTTTCGTTATATTTCTAAAATTATTAAATGCGAACACTAGATAAAATTCTAAAGTCAAATACTGTGACCCTGTGGCTTAAAGCTATTTTCAAGTTTACTGAACGAAAATGGTCCAATATTATATAAAAAAAAATATTTTGAGCAGAACAAGACTATGTTCATGACCTTTGTCATGAAAATATCTTTAATTGCGTTACATACTAGTTAATAGTTAAAAATACGATGTGCATGTGAACGGAGCCACGGGCACCAAGCTAGTTGATAAATAAAGATAAATGCAACTCATAATTTTGAACTGTAGCTATTAAAATAATGTGGGTTCAGTAGTAAAAGTATCGTTTAATAGTTGATTAGATCATAGCAATTACGTTTTATAGCGTTAGGGATAGCATAGTATAAAGAGAACAAGTAGGCCGACTCCCGGTGTTTAGGAGCGCACGGTACCTACACTCGCGAGGCGTAGGGTTATCACTTGTCACGTTGATATTTTTAATAATTGTATAAACAAACACCGACCGCTCATAGCAAATGGCGCGCCCCTAACGAGGACGGTCCATGACATGAGAAGGATCCGAGCGGCGTTGTGTGCATGCGTCAAACTTGCGTACGTACATGAACAAAGATTTTTTTTTTTTGTGTGGTGTCTCTCAATGTTAGCCAGAAGGGCTTCTACATTTTAACGCGGACGCGGGGGTGAACTGAAGGTTCACCCTGGTAGAGACATGCACAAGGGCGTTCCCCCTTGACGGGGACCACGAACCTCGGCTTGAGCTGTCGCTTGATTGGAGGAGGCCAGAAGGGGCCTAATCGGACGGGCGCTCACCCGGGTGGGCGCGGAACAAAGATTAAACTTACTTGTTCTCTTTATACTATGTAGGTATGTAGTGACGGGATAGTCGATGAGAAATTTTGGTATTAAATACAAAACAACTTATTAGTTTGTGTTAAATGATTTATTTGTGTCTGGTTAGTGGTTACGCGTGTTTTGTTTATTTTATGTCTTTTGGTAATACAGTTGTCGTCGCTTAAATTTAATTATCTGTTTAATTAGTAAACCTTTATTACAATTAAATAATTAATGATACACGTGTGTCTAAAAATATTATCTATAGACATTGTTATCTATATGTAATCCACCCGTGGATCCATCAAGGAAAATCTTGTAGATATAACACAATGATACATGTTGTATATTATGAAAGCTGTTCTTGAACTTTGCGATAATATTCTCTGTCTGTTGTACCGAAAATAAATTTATTTCTCCGACTTCCTCGTTCGTGAATAAGAGTTCTTGTGTTAGAAACAAAGATTTCTTTATAATATGTGTTTGTTACAAAACAGTTGTTGTGGTCGAAATTTAATGTAAGTACTTTGTACACAGTATAGCTATTCTTGTATGTATGTTTAGATAGTTGCCCGATAAGGAATGTGAAATTGAATATTTCATTTATTCAGAATTTACTTTGAGACTTCCAAGGAAAAAGCCGACTTTAATAGGAAAACATAAAAATTCATGACACATAAATAAACATACATTTCAAAACAATCATGATCACAGGCGCGGCGTCTTTTGATTAGTGTCGATTTGGCCGGACGCCCCGTTGTAATGTTTACGTGTACAAAATGTTGCTATTATCTCGGCAGTCAATGAATGCTCGCGCGCTATCGCGATCGGCCCGGCGTGCTTCGAGCTCGAGCCATGTGGAGGCTGTAGTGTGTAGTGCATAGTGCATACTGCACCGGATCGGGTGCGGGGCGCAAGCGGGGGCGACGCGGGGGGGCGGGCGCGGGGGACACGCGGCCGAGGGGAACGCCGCGCGCCGCGCACGACTCATTCGCGCCGCATCCCTTGCGAGAGACGCGCGCGTTTCGAGTCGATCGTTCCTCTGCTGAGACTGCGTGTGTCGTGAATTATACGCGGTGTAAAAATATAGCCGGCGACAGACGGCGGTGTCCCAAGTTAAATTTAAATGATAGCGCGGACGCTTCGCCTGGACCGCTACGGATTTTCTCCGACATGAGATTACGTGAGAGTACGTGGTTTTATCTCAGATTGTCTCCATTGCTATATTTATGTGTTGGTGTTGTGATTTCACATTTGTGTATCGGTATCGTTGGCCAGTGAGTGGTTCTATGGCTAGAGGATGAGGTTGGGTCGTTTCCTGTCTTTGTAGTTAGTTCGTTCCGAGTCGTAAGTAAGCCTAGATTATGCTAAACGTCCTCGCGAATGGCCAAGAATAAACCGTAGTGACAATAGTTCATTCAGTTTTATCGCTAAGTCGCGTCATAGGGCCAGTTTATTTGTAACATTTACGATGTATCTCACATTACAGTCGATATCAGTTAATAACTAGCATAGTTTATATCTAATTATAGCTACGTTTCTGTTTTACATTGCTAGGATTCCAGCACTAATGATGTTTTATAATTGGATCCCTTCTCGTTAGATTCTTAATTATTAGATTGATTGAATAGTTTGCTGTTTATAAAAGTTTTTTTAAATTCTGCCATGAATTATAAAATGCCGAATCTTCAGAAATGGTTTTTATTTGCCATAGGATAGGTATTAAATAATGTAATGACCAAAGATCTTATTATTTTGGTCGGAATATTGAATCAAATGCTTCACAAGAAAACAAGCCTAACAACTTATTATAAAATGTTAGTACCTACGTAGGTATTTCCTAATTGAATTATTTTAGATAAAGTAGTCCAAAGATTTAAAACATGAGAGATCAGAAATAGATGAGTTTTAATACTTTGGAAAGTAAACACATCTATCCGTCTCCCAAAAGCCTACCTGCCATCGGAGCCTATTGTTGTTTTTAAGATTCACGCCGATCCCTTATATGGGTCTAAGGGCCGGGTACCTGTCGAATGTGCCAAAAAACCGGAGCCCTATTCATTCTCCGCTCAAACATCAGTTATTATAAATAGAAACTACGTTACTTCCACAAGACTGCTCTAGCCTCTATGTGAAATAAAAATGTAAAATATATCTAACTCAATAGAAGGAAGACACTTTCGTAGACTCTGAGTTCGAATATCCATGATAATGAAAGTAATGAATTTGCTGATATCCATGATCCAAAACAAACAAAACCAGGTGACGATGAAAATAATGAAAACGTTTCCACGATTGATTAGCGACTTATCATAACTGGGGTAATTGGAATTAATAACTCGCTCCGATATGATATAAAAATAGCATTTAATGTTAGGTGGAGTGGAAAATTTTATGAAGACGCGATAAATATCTACCTTGGACATTGCATACATGGAAGTTCGCATTTGTCGCGCAATCTATGTATGTATGTGCGGGATTGTAATTGCTAAACTATATAAATCAAGCCTCATAAGTTTATTAATTGCCATTCTCAGCTGTAACACGACTTCTCGATATCGTATTGTTTTCCTTCTCTACATTGAAAGAACTTGATATTTTCCATGCCTTGAACATTTGTCCCGATTCTTTAGAGAAATCTTGTTAGATTTTAGAGAATTTCAGAATAACGCAATTTGTATAGGTTGTAAAATTATATCTTTAGTTGGATTAGTATTCCATTGTTCAAATAGATAATACAATTGTAAATCAACATTGAATGTATACCTTTAAATTTAAGACGAGAAATAGATTTATCTGCTCATAAATTTAAATTATTCTCCGCTACATTGACCATAATGATTGAATGCCAGTTATTCGAATCTCATTTTCATAAATGTTCTAGTCTAGACAGTAGCAATCTTGGTTCGATTTTATATTGTGTACTTAAATAAACCTTGATAGTTATGATTTAATCGATTTAACAATTACTTTCAACTTTCAATATTACTAATTAGTTTGATAAAGCTTGCATTTATTTTCTCCGGTTTATTAGACAATAGTTAATTTGTATTGCCTTGATACATTTAAGTAATATGCTTCTAACAAGTTGTTCATATCTGTAAAAGAAATACATATAAACATACAATTATTTATACGTAGTATGACTTAGATAGGATGACAACAACGCAGGTTGGAAAAACTGGTTGATTAGGTTCGTGATACGTTTCAACGCCTGTTTATTTGAATTTTGATTGTAATACCAAATGTTCTACTAAATATTTAATTGAATGAAATAAGAGATAAACACTATTTTCATAAATATATGAACTGAAAATAACATTAACAGGCTGTCTGATCTATTTTTATCGACTCTATGATGTTCAGCCGGACTCGAGTTTGATCTATTTCTTAGTAACTCTATGAAGTTCAATCTGACTAGATAGATTATGACAGCCGTAACCACAGTTGTTCAATACGGTTTTTCCTATATCATATTATACATATCCTTTCGTATTAGTCGCAATGACGCATTAAAATAATTATGAATCGAACGTGACGTTTTTCCTCTTGCGTCGTATCGTGTGTCCCAGTTATCCATGTTACCTGGAACTAATTATCATTGCCAATGTATTACAGGATGATGTCTCTCATCCCGAATTATTATTGGAACGAAGTACATATTTGCTTCAGAAATCGAGCAATGTTTAAATGTATGAGTATTTAGAACAGCATATGTAAAATTCTCTTTCTATTCATCAAGGTAAGGCTGTTATGTTACACTAAGCAAATACCATGTTTCCATACCATGATGTCTTAAAGCAGTTTTATTTCCCGTGTAGAAAAATGACAGAGCTAAATAGGTCGTCTAGTGCCAGCACTTTCGCACACTAAAAATAAAACTACTTTAACTTTTAAGACATCATGATAATGTAACCTTAACAGCATTAAACAAAACCCCAGCTTTGCCACACGTGTTAGTAACGAGATTAATTCGACAGATTCGCATTTTGTCCGTAATAGCCTTTGTCCGATCTAAGTAATTGAATTTGTGCTCTGACACCTATCGACGGGGTATGTTCGTCTAACTAATAGGATCATTGTTGTTGCATTATTTTGTTAGAACAAATGATATACCCTTCTATCGAAGTTCCTTTTGTCCTACTCCTACTAATATTGTAAACGTGAAAATTAGTATTATTACTATGAAATAATTACTTTGGAGTGTTTGCATGTTTGTTATTCTTTCTCGCACATACAGCTCATCTAATCAGAAAGCAATTTGGTGTAGATTATAGTGTAGATGGGCACGAAGATAGGGTAATTTTTATCCGGTTTCCACACGAGAGAAGCCACTGGACACTGGTTAGTTCATAAAACTTCTAATGGTAGTTCAGATCACATACTTCCTTCGTCCAAAGTTGGGAGTGAATCAACATGATCGTTACAGCACAAGTAATGTCTTTGCATGTGTTAATTCATAACGAGCGAGCGGGCTGCATGCACTTCCGCTTGTATGGCACGTCTCCAAGTTTGCCTAGGTCAGGTTGCGGGTGCGTCTGCGCCTGCGCATGTGAGTGCAACAAGATGTTGAGACGACCCGGCGCGTGTGCTGGCGTTGTTCTTTTTATTTATTTTGATATGATAATCCATATTTGTCCATATTTGTTCTCACTGATGGGACACGGGCCTCCTCCTATGAGGTTTAAGTTCTCCCACTGCACTGGCCAAATATTTTAACACGTTCACTGCGGCACAGAAATATCTGTACTTTCCATTACTGCGTTACGGGTCGTTTTAAACCTTGTCCTATACCAGAGATTGTGGCGGCACGAGGCATATTAAACCCCACCGCCCGTAGGAGACCAAAATCGTTTTTTTGGCGCCAAATAAGACAAAGTGTGCGGCTTTTGTCGTGATTATTATTAACAATGAGTTCATTAACCTAAATCTACCGTCGCCCGTGGTTAGATTAGTTAGTTTAGATTCTATGGGTAAAATAAAATGTGGGGTCTGATGTACACCATACCGCACTGAACAATAGCAGTTTTTCATATAATTTAGTGATGGGAAAAGAAATATCGATTTTATTTAATTGTATTTATTTATCAAACTTATGGACGTTTTTCATTAAAACAGGCCAAACAATAATATTCTTTGCAACCAGTGCATTCTGTGAGAATTTCCTTTACCTTTTTCGGCCTCACGACTTGTTAAGAAGGTGCGGAGTTTTTCGTAACATCCTACACATCTACTCTTCTTTGATCCCTTTAAGAGATGATGTGCCTTGTTTGTTGGCTTGTTGACTTGGGCAAGAGTTAAATTTTGATGAGCCATACACCGATTGCCGGGTGTTTTGGATTTGCCGCTAGTTGATTCAATGAACAAACACACTAATAGTAATCATGATTATCAACCTATTTGAAGAAAGTTACTCAACATGTCACATTCACGTTTCTATTAACGATATTTATTATAACGAGTAGTTAGGATGTTTGAAAATTACCTGTATCCACATTCAAGTCCTTCTTTGTAAAAGCTTCAATAAGTTGTTCCACAAATAGTCTCGAATGCGTTGCACAACACTAACCGCGTGAAGCTAGCTTAGGGTGCGGTACGAGGTGCGTGGTGGTACGAGGTGTTCGCAACCTCGTTCCGCACTGTGTTAGAATTTTTATTTGTTCAGTGCGGCACGAGGTCTAAGAAACCCGGTATTAAGGTCGGTATACCATTGAACTAAGAATCAATAGCACATCTCAGATATATAGATATCACTTTCCTACACTGAACCAGATGAAAGTTATGCCTCCCGCACGACAGAGAAGTTTAAGTTTTTTCCTACCGCTATAACGACGAGACACGGACAGGGTGTTTCAAGCCCTGTTTCGCAGCTAACGTGTTAATACCTATATGAGCATTTCATTAGTAGTAGTAAGGGTAGTAATAAATAATACTTACATCTAAGTCATTATTGTATTAAAATATGTCTGTAAACACGTTTATAATCTTCATATTGTGACGTACTTATCTAGACGATTTCATAATGCAAATATGGCTACAGTTAACATTCATTTCGTCTCAACCTGTTTGTAATGCAAAATAGCGTATGAATAGATTGATAATTTCCTGATGTTCTACATAAGTTATAACATGTGGTTTCTCATTAATTATACGAATGTCTTAAAATCAATAAATGTAATATAATAAAATGCTTTATGTTTAAAAAACGTTTTTTTATTAAGAGCATTGGTCAAAAATGTTTTTGGCTGATTTTTACAGTCCAAAGTGGTTTTGACCAGTAGACTGTAACATCTACTTTATAATATCAAAATATTCTTCAGATTTATAACATATTACCTAACCAATATCTAACCCATACTTTGTTAATTTCGCAGGTCGGGGCATACTGTGCGAGTGCTCGGGCGCGAGCGCGTGCCCCGACGGCGCGCCCAACGGCACGTGCAGCACGCAGCCGGGTGGCTACTGCTTCGTGTCCGTGGAGGAGGTGCTCGATGACAATGGGCTGGTCGTGCTCGATAGGACCGCCGGCTGCCTGCCGCCGGATGAATCGGGATTCATGCAGGTGAGGGGATCATTTATTTATTTATGTTTTAGGAGTATCTACAGCTTTATTCTTAGCCTTTGACAGATCCTCACGGCTAGAATAACAATATGTAACAATTTCAAGTGTGAGTGATTTCGATTTTTTTATAAAGAAAATTAATGTCTTAGAGTGGGCTTTATGTGTACCGCTACAATGATATTATAAATTCGTAAATTCATCTTTTATTATATTTTTTTATTATACACAAGCATTACGAAAAAAACGAAATGCGAAATTATGCGAAACGTATCATATCTAACGTGTCGATGTTATGTTTTCCAGTGCAAGAGCTCGCAAGTGCCGCACCAGCACCCGAAGGTGATCGAGTGCTGCTCGCGCGACCTGTGCAACCGGCGCCTGCACCCCGCGCTGCCCGAGCCGCCGCCCGAGGTGACGGAGGCGCCGCGCGCGGCGGGGGGCGGGGCCAGCCCGGGCGCGCTGGCCGCCGCCGCGCTGGGCGTGGCGCTGCTGGCGGCGCTGGCCGCGCTGTGGCTGCTGCTGCGGCGCCGCGGGCCCAAGCGCCCGCCCTCGCCGCCCGCGCCGCCGCCCGACGCCTCCTCGGGCTCCGGCTCCGGCCTGCCGCTGCTCGTGCAGCGCACCGTCGCCAAGCAGATCCAGATGCTCGAGTCCATCGGCAAGGGCCGCTACGGCGAGGTGTGGCTCGCCACGTGGCGCGGCGAGAAGGTCGCCGTCAAGGTGTTCTTCACCACCGAGGAGGCGTCCTGGTTCCGCGAGACCGAGATCTACCAGACGGTGCTCATGCGCCACGAGAACATCCTCGGCTTCATCGCCGCCGACATCAAGGGCACCGGCTCCTGGACGCAGATGTTGCTCATCACGGACTACCACGAGCACGGCTCGCTGCACGACTACCTGCAGACGGTCGTACTGGACACGAACGGCATGCTCACGATGGCGTACTCGATAGTGAGCGGGCTGGCGCACCTGCACATGGACATCTTCGGCACGAAGGGCAAGCCGGCGATCGCGCACCGCGACATCAAGAGCAAGAACATCCTCGTGAAGCGCAACGGGCAGTGCGCCATCGCGGACTTCGGGCTGGCCGTGCGCTACGTGGCGGAGCGCGACGAGGTGGACATCGCGCCCAACACGCGCGTGGGCACGCGCCGCTACATGGCGCCCGAGGTGCTCGACGAGCGGCTCGACGTCACCAACTTCGAGGCGTTCAAGATGGCCGACGTGTACTCGCTCGGGCTCGTGCTGTGGGAGCTCGGGCGGCGCTGCGCCACGGAGGACGGGCGCGCGGAGCCCTACGCGCTGCCGTACGCGGGCCGCGTGCCGCCCGACCCCAGCTTCGAGGACATGCACGCGGTGGTGGTGCGCGCGCGCGAGCGGCCCGCCGCGCCGGCCCGCTGGGCCCGCAGCCCGCCGCTGGCGGGCCTCGCGCGCCTCGCGGCCGAGTGCTGGCACCACAACCCGCCCGTCAGGCTCACGGCGCTGCGCGTCAAGAAGTCGCTCGCGCGCCTGCGCGCCGACTCCGCCGTCAAGCTCGTGTGAGCTGTGCCCCGCCCCCTGCCCCCTGCCCCCTGCCCCCTGCCCCCCCGCGACCGCCGCCCGGTAATCTCAGTATTGTTAAGTTGATAGTGAGTTCGAAATTGACTCCCAGTGACTCGTTTTGCCCCCTCCCGGAATCTCTGTTTCGTTCTGATGGTGTCGTGTTGTACATATTTAGTTCGGTCCTTCGGGCGGGACGGCCGCCGACTTTTTGTATTTATAAGATTGTAAAATAGACAGATAGGCCGAGCCGGCCCGTCCCGAACGATGATGTATATTAGCGCCGGGGTTCAGCGTTGAAGTCTTCCGATAGATGGCAGCTCTGTAGACGGACGCTCGATGCGCTTTCGTCGAGTGAATTGTGATATTTCGACAATAAGTTTTACGAATGAGGTGACGCTCGACCGACGTCGAGCCGAAAGTGTTCATACGTGTGAGTGGCGGATGTTTCTAGGGATTGTACTTAAGAGACGTGTTAAAAGACTAATTAAAAGGCGTGGAAAGTATTAGAAACGAATGAGTCTTTGAGATGCCTTCGAGTAGTATTATTGTATGTCGGTCGCGACGCGCTTGATTCGATCCCACCCCCCTATGAAATTCTGACATGATTGTACACAAATTGAATTATTTTCGAATAGCTGACATATTAATTAAACGACTCTGTGAAACAATAGGCTTTTTACATTCCAATATGGAGACATTACTGAAGTTCGAATCAAGTGCCAGCGATGCATTTAATGTACAGTGTTGTGTATATATAGTGTTAGTGTAGTATCTAATACATGTTTTTAGTTAAGTTACAATAAAACATATTATATGGAATATTGCTGACTTTTATTTACCCTGAAATTATTATAGTTTACCCAATTATTATTGAAACTTTGATAAACTATGCTAAAAAATGCTCTGGTGCAACCCATTTCGCTGTCTCTGTGAAAGTCACCGTTACTGTTAAAGGAGAATGGCGAAACTGGGCCTAACTGTTACAGAAATCATAATATATTTAAAATTCATTATGTTATTTTTAGTAATTCTTGGTAAAATATTTACTTCTGATTCTATGGGAAAACAAATCTTTGAAAAAAAAGATAATGTGTTCACTACCGGCATTGTTATTTAGATTTCTATGACTACCGGTCTTATCAAGCAGAGATTGTCAGTGTTGTCAGGAGTAAAAAAGTCGAATATATCGATTAATACGAATGAATGTCTATATTTAATTTTTAATTTTATTGAATTCAAATGCTTTATAAATCAGAAGCAAAACTTAACTTATTTTTAACACATATCTTAATTTATTTAGATCATTCTATAAAATAAAAACATGTTTTACTTAATCAATAATAATTATAACATTTTTATTTAGGTAGCTGGCCATTAATAAAATGTCAAATTATTAATCATAATTGTGTCAGTGATGAGTGATTTGTTTATGTTTGTTGTTTGACATTTGAGTGAAGTTTTAGGCCCTTCTCCCATTACGATACGCATAGGCGATTCAAGTGTCCTGCAAGTCTCGGAGACTAGTCGCCGCGGAGTATCTCACATACATTTTTATGTAGGCTCGCACACTACGCTACTGGTATCCTACACGTCCGCGACTAGTATAGCACTACTCACCGTGTCGGTTGCTTTTGCATCGCGTCTCGACTCTCGCGCGTATCTCTTCGTTAGAAAGATAAAAATATCTAATCATCATGTTGTAGTTCTCGTTCGGCTACAAAAACTCTACAATTTATGTTTCTTTCAATATATGGATGAATCCAGTACTTCTTACTCTTACGTTGGCGTCTTCTATTTCTATAAAAAAGAAAAACTGCAAGAGCTTCTTCGTCACTGGAATTGCTGATTGCTCGACATAACGACGTAACTGTTGTTGCAATAATAAATAAATGAATTATTATTATTATAACGTCGGTCCACAAAAACGAGGCACAATAATGATGAATTTAGTCATTTTTCAGTCGCATAATATGCGAGCATCGGGTAGCCAGCAAATATCTAAGTAGTATTCTACGCGAGTATAGTATTCTAGAAGTATCGTACCTAATGGCAGAAGGGCCTTAGTAACGTTATATTCAAAATTGATCTTAATCAATATCCCAATATCTCTGCTATCCCATAGAAAAGATCTATAATTATTATATTCATAGAGTCTGTATATTTTTATCTATTTAATCACCCATAAATCATCAGTGTAACGATCAGGCCCAGAGTCCTATGGGAGTTTGCCATTCTCCTTTGACATTAACCTTACAAATAGTGCCAAAAACTACCGATACGATTTTTAGCATTCTTTTACCTCTAGAAAACTACACCAGCTACACTATACAATTACTATAAACTACATATCTCTTATCTTTTTATCTTCCTATCTTTAATACAATAAATTACTTTTGTGCGAGGTCAAACTGGGCAAAGCACGTATAGTTAAAATAAATTCCATCAGTAAATAAAATCACGTAAAACTATAATATTATGATGCTACCACTAAGATCTTACGGTAAGACTCTTACCACAAAAACAATTTAAACACAGTCTAACTTTAAACCAGGGATCTGTCACTTTAATACTTAATTATCTATGTGAAATACGACAAAACCAGATTAAAGAGAACCCGTGCTTAAAGTTAAACCCTGTCTAAAGTTTTTTTGTAGTAAGACAGTTAAGAGTTCTGCAACCAAGCCTTAGAACTTTATAAGTAAAGTCTACCATGAAAATAGTGCCAAATTTCATTAAAATCAATTCAGTTCAAGTTATTTGAGTCTATTAATTTGCTATCATGCTAAATAAAAGTTAGGTACATACATATTTTGATAGAAGCTCATTAGTATGAAATGAAAAATCATAGTAAAATATATTTGATATTTGTAAATGCACATCGCCTTTTCTAGTACTGTCGGTCGAATTCAATAGCAAGTAGCAACGCCATCTATTGGCTACTAAATACATTGAAGTTCTAATTTTTATTATTATTATTTATTTTATTAATATAAAACAAAATTTCACATTTCTTTCAAATACAATTTTGCGATGCGAAACCTTACGAGGTTTGTGGCAACGCTCACAGTCGCTCACAGAAGTAACTAGGTACATAAACCGGTTCCTTATCTATTACAGGGTGTTCATTACAAATTACAATGTTGTTTTTATGTTTATTTTATTGTTTTAATTAATTCGTGAAAATATCTTTTGTATATTATTTTGTAGTTTTTAATATTAACATCCTTCTTGACTTTTTGTGGCATAGAATTAAGTATAGTGGGTAATAGGAAATTTGCCGTACGCTTCCCATAAAAATTGTGTACTTTAGGAATAATTAATTTATTATTAGTTATTTGTCTGGTAGCAAACTGATGCGAAATGGGATTTTGAAAGTTTATTTTATGAAATTGTTCTATGTGAAAAAACTTTTGAAACATTTGTCTTATTGGCAGTACATTACAATAGCTAAATAGTTCGAGAGGTTTATCTTTAAACTTGTTTTTAATATTAATAGGTACAATTTTTTTGATTAGTCTTAGTTGTAAATTTGTGATTCTATCGATGTAAGTATTGAATGTGCGTCCATAACTTGTGATACCGTACTGTATTATTGATTCTGCCAATGATCTATAGATAGAAAGAAGAATTTTGTATGGTATTTTATTTCTGATAATATAAAATTTTGAGAGTATGGCTCTAAGTTTATCACACACATAGTTTATATGATGGTTCCAATTAAATCTATTGTCAACAATTAGTCCTAAGTAAGTATAATAAGGCACTTGGTCCACACATTCACACGAGCAGTCTGGGTTGTAATATGTAGCTTTGTGAAGACATACGTGATTGTGTGCCGTGATTTTAAAATTATTAAAGTTTTTCAAATGACTCGAGTGTACATGTACTATTTTTGTTTTCTTAACATTTATGACAAGACCCGCGTCGTGCGACCACATTAGGATACGCGTAAAATCTTCCTGTAACTGTTGAGCTGCAGTATTAATATTTTTGTCTGAGGCTATTAGACAGGTGTCATCAGCATATTGATAGATAGAACAGTGGTTGATCACATGTTCCATATCATTTACATACGCCAAGTACAATAAAGGTCCTAACACAGAGCCCTGTGCTGTACCCTCGGTGACGGTCATTTCATTGCTCATTTCATCGCCTACTTTTACACGGAATTTTCTATTAGCAAGATAATCTTTAAACCATCCCAGAAGAGGTCCACGAATACCAGAGTTGTCTAGTTTATGTATAAGAGTGTCATGCCTGAGTGTATCGAATGCCCTACTATAATCGATAAATAGTAGCAGTACATGTTTTTTGTTATCGAGACATGAGTTTACTTCATCTGTAAATTTTGACAAAAGTTGTGAAGTTGACTTACACGGTTGAAATCCAAATTGGGAGACAGATAAAATTTTATTTTCGGCATAGAAATTCTGCATTTGTTCGGCTATAAATTTTTCCACGATTTTGTCTAATACCGGAAGAATGGTTATCGGGCGATAATTTTCATACTCACTTCGCGTACCCTTTTTGTGAATAGGTCGGATTATTCCAGTTTTCAACTCTATAGGATATTTAGCATTAACAATAGATGCATTAATAAATTTAACTATTATGTCTACGATTTTAGTGCATATATTTTTTATGTCAATACATCGAATGTTGTCGAATCCGGGAGCTTTATTGGTATTAAGTTTTTTAATTATACTACATACTTTTTCTCTGGTAGCTTTTTTAAGTAGCATTGATTTATTTTGTGGATAATAATATCATTTTCACATAATAGACGCTTATTGCATTTAGGAATAATTTTTTTGATACTATAATAAAATTCTTGTGCAAAATTATTAGCAATTGTTTTAATGTCTATGTAATTTTTATGAAATGCTTTTAAGATACAGTTGTCTATTGAATTTTTGCAGCGACCTGTTAGTGAATTCAAAATTTGCCATAAAGCGTGACTGTTGTTGTAGTTTTGATTAATTTGATTATGATAGTAATTATTTCTTGATTTTTCTATGAATTTACGCGTTTTATTACGTAATTTATTGTATTTTAATCGAAGTATTTTATTAGTCGGGTCATTTTTCCAGTCTATAAAAGATAAATCTTTTTTTTCACACATAGTTTTTATGGTGTTAGTAATCCAGGGGTCTTTGTTTCTTCTACTTGATGTTGAAATTATTTGTTCAAATTGTGATTGATTATAACAATTTTGGATGGTATTTTTTAAGTTATTATATAATTTATCTGGACACTCTGTATTCGTAAAATCATCCCAGCTAACATGATCAAGCAAATTATTAAGTTTAATGTTATCTATTTTTCGAATGACTTTAACGTCATCCTGTACATGTGTTAATGATTGTCCAATGCACGACAATACGATCATACGGTGATCAGCCATTGCAGTGCCGAGCGCGCCCGAGTACACGTCTAACAGTTGCGTCCTTACAAAAATGTGATCGATTACGCTACGCGTTATCATTTGGTTTCTTATTTCAATTCTTGTATAATCGGTTATAACACTTGTTAGACCGCACTCGGCCATGCTATTTATGTAAAAATCTTGAATGTTACCCTTTATTTTTATATCTATGTTCATGTCTCCTATAACAAAAATATCTAAGTGTTTAAAAGGCTTACTAGATAAAAGATCCTTTATCTCCCTTACGAACAAGTATTTACTTTCGTTGGGTGGCCTATATATTGCACAAATTGTTGCAGCGTATTTGTGATTAGTCGTTAAATGACCTATGATTGATTCACAGTGGTTTAAAGTGTGATGTTTGGATGTAAATACGTGAACGTTCCGTATGTATATTATAATACCTCCACCTTTTTTATTCTTACGTAACTTTTTGTGCATTATATAGCCATTTACATTGAACATATTTGCGATATTATCTGTAATGTTTACTTCAGTTAATATGAGAATATATATTGGTGAACATGAACTGTTTATTAATTCTAAAACATAGCAAAAATTTTTAATTAGTGATCTTACATTTATATGGACTAAATTTAACTTAAATTGAGATTTCGCTAACGATGGAACCTTTTTACAAAATGAGTTATATGTACTACAATTAAAAAGTTCTAAATTATTGCTTGGGATATTCGACTGAACTATAGTGACTACTTAAAATACTATATCTATTACCGCCGATGATGTGCTGGTCCTGCCTGGTTGAGGAGATTTTCAATGTCTGTTTCGCTTCTGATCACAATAGGTTTATCATTCTCTGATTTACGGATTAATATATTCCCATTCTGGAACCACACATATTTATAATTTGGTGTTAATTTTTGCTTAGCTTGCCACAGCAGGGTTTTATTTGTTTTAGTTAGGGCTTTGCGTACTATCACTTTGGTTTTAGCTGCTGGTACTGCTGCATCACATACTACCTGTCCCACGAGTACCTCTCTGCGTCTGGAAGCACGTATCCACAAATTACATAATTCCTCCTGTTTGAACTCCAGTTGAATACATCCATCCTGTCCGTTTTTTCCTTCCAGGCGCTTCATGTTGGAGATTCCTTCTTTGGTTAGATTTAGGTTATCAGCTAACTTGTTACATAAGTCATGAAGGTCTTCATTAGGACGAGACGGAATGTTGGCAACTTCTATGACGGTATCCAGACGCTGCTGTTCCATATAACGCACGTGTTGTTTTAATGCATTTATTTCTAGATCGAGGTGTGATTTTTCGTTTTTGAGGTTAGTATATTTTTTCTCTAGTTCTTTTATTTGTTTATTTTGGGCTTCAACAGTTCTCGTTAGTTCGTCGATTTTGTCACAGCAGAAGGTTAAGGATGTTTCGATGGGCTGAAGCTCCTTCTTAAGTATTCTTTTCATTTCTAAAGTAATATCTTTTAGGAATTTGTTAGTGTCTATACAACTTGTACCTTGGTTCCCTTCTGAGATGTTATCATCTTCTTCCTCCTCTAAAGGTATTATAAAAGATGATTTTTTGTGAGGCGAGTTAATTTGACACTCCTCACAGGTCCATTCAAGGCTCCCGGCGCCACGCAAGGCGGAGAGCTGTTTGGAGGACAATCCGGTACATGATTGGGTTGCATGAACAACCTTTCCGCATTTGCTGCATTCCAATCCTGGTGTTCTTTTCGTTAGGCCCTTGTTACAGTTATCGCACTTTGACATTGTAGTTGTAGCACGAGATGTATTGCACAGCAGAACCGGTCAGCGTGACGGCGCGTACGCGACTGAATTCCTGAATTCCTATTCTGAATTCTCAAATGAGCTCAAATGCTATTGTTTCTATTCTATCATACAAATATTAAGCTAGAGCTCAGATAATATTGTAGGTAATATACTAGACAGAAGATTCAAGAGTTTATTTCACATAATATAAAATATCAATCTACTGCTTCCTCCCGTGATTTCACTCCTGTAGACTACAAAATTTTGTACCACTAACTGAAATAACTGTAAATAACTGATTTTTATTAAATGTTTATGGATGTATACATAGGTACAGATGTGTATGAATATAATATACATTTAATAAAAATCGGATAAACTAAAATAGTAAAGTTTACAACTTTTGTCTGTCTGTTTGTTCCAACTAATCTCAGGAACTGCTGGACCGATTTTGATGGCACTGTCACTGACATAAAGGTGTTGCTATTAAAGGAGAAACTTAGACTATTTTTTTACCGATATTCCCACAGGAACGTTAGGATTAATTTTCATATCTTGCAGACAAGCTACCTGTTACAAATTTTGTGTTGTATGCATTTTGTGATTTGACGAGCATTCAAGTGGAATTTTATATCTCTAAACTTAACTTACAATCCCGGCTTTGCTCGTGCTAATATCTTAACTTCCTATACAATTATTGTGAACTTAGATTAATGTCCTACAAACTTAGTATCGAGTTTTTCTCGTGTCAGTGTTACTGTTAATTATTATCGCTCTTCAGAAACGGCCTGACCGATGTATGATGTATACAGTATATATGTCATATGATTGGTATCTGAGATTAGGTTGATAATTTGACTTTTTTATACCCTATTGTGATGAGAGAAAGTTTGCAGATTTCCATTCATCCATTTATTTAAAAAAATTAAATACACATATACCATATGCATATGCTTACTAGGTTATTATTCTGTGGCTCAGGGTGGGGCAGCCGTATGAAATAATACTTAACTAGCATTCTATACCGATATTAACTTATCCTGGTTAATTTTTGGGGTTTCGAACCTCAAAAGGAAATAAAACCGGCCAAGTGCGAGTCGGAATCGCGCATCGACGGCTCCGAACAAACCAATTGTGTGGGCACTTTAAATTTATGCTTTTAGCAATTTTTTCTTCATCTGTGCTTGTTTATATTTTAACAAGTTGATTAACCACTTGAAGTAAAAACATGAGATGTCTTTTGACTTGCGACTTTGATAACTTTGACTATAATATGGTGCAACCACAGAACAGGTACAACCAAGCCTTATTATAACATTGCGATACAGTTTAACAAAAGATATCCTTAAAATTGGCGATCGATGCAAAAGGTATAATTTTAACAGATTTTAGTCGGTTCTATTCAAGGCTGTGGCAAGTGAATTTTCGGAAAGTTTTTACTGTAGTTCTCTTTTGACTGTAATAAACAGTACTTCGCCTCCAAGAGGCATTAACTAAGTTACATCCTCTAGAGTCTAGGCTCTACATAGATTATTCCATTCTCACTCAAGACTCAAGATTTAGCGTATTGTTTATATATAAATAAATATATTGTTCAGTAAGCAGATGCTAAACTACTTCGATTACTTAGGATCGAGGGCCATTTTGAAATTTTTATTGACTTGAAAATGATTCATAAATAATATTTTTAGGTCAGAAGGAAGAAAATAAAACGATACATGTACTTATATGATATTTATTATCCTATAAACATTCGTTAGCATTACACTCATCCAGCAACCATACAATCACGCACAAATATTAAAAATCTGCAAATCAGTCATCTGCGGTCACCTAAACCAGTAAAATATTGTCCATATTTGTAAGATTCGATATCTAAGGTAGTCAAAAATAATAAGTAATCACACTAAAGGACTGTAGCTTTGTGCTTATCTAAGCAAATATTTCAGTACGGAGCGTATCTTCTGGAGGGAGAAGGTCCACGCAGTCCTGGCCTGGAACAAAATAGAAACAATTAATAATCATAATAATTATTGACATTAAACAGTTTAAAGTAGCACACTTTAATTTATTCTATGGAAATGAACATGCTTTTTACATGAGAATATTTTTAAAGAATAGACAATGTTTGAATTTAAATATATCTCATTGCAAATGTTTATTATTTATGTTGTCATCTGTAAAATTTTGAGTCTGAAAAGGGATAATAGAACTTATTGTACCCGGGACTTTAATTAGGGAAAAAGGTACTTCAAATTATGTGTGTCCTTTACGAAAGGGGGTAAAATTTGCTTGATATTAATAATAATTATTCTGCTATAAAAATTAAACGCTTTATGATCGGGGGAGGAAAATGAGAAGCGTAAGCATTTGTATGAAGAAAATACCAAGCATATATTCTTTTATCTCTTTCCCAGTGGTATTTACATTATTGATGGACAAATATAATTCTTCTTTACTTTTGATTTGGAGTCAAATTGCATAGCAATTACTCTTTAAAAAAATATTTAATGTACAGAAAAGATTTAATTATTAAATTATTAGGCTTATTGTCCACATTAAACGTTATGCGCACGCTTTCGTCAATTGACGATTGCTGACAATTGACAAATGCTGGCATCTTGCATAGAAACAAAACTGTGTCCAGTGTCTCTGCATGACGAACGTTTGACGCGACGTTGTCATATTATATTTAACGGTGCATTTAGACCAAACAAACAAACAAACATAGATATAGAACTAGAACAAGAGCATTATTTTTGTGGTCTTTTAGTGTAAACGAAAACTTGTATTCAGTGATGTGCAGTATACCAACACTGCATAGAATCTTTTCGAACGAACTAAGAACAACGAAATAATGCTCTACACCTGTTTACACTAAAATAATTCAACATAGTGGGATTAGAATGAGCATTCCCTTGTTTGATCTAAATGCACCGTTAGTTAATTACCTAGATTTTTTCTATGCAAAATGAAAGCATTTGTCTCGAAATCGTCAATTGACGATGGTTTGCTAATTATGTTGCATGTTACATAGACTTTGATGTGCAGTATGATTCAAACTTAAAGGCGGCTGGGAACATCGTAAGATCCAATGCGTAGAAAACAATTTTAGGTATTAGCGGGTCGTTAAGGGACCTGTACGCACCCGCACTCGCACCTGCACCTAACTTCCGAACCGCCATTAAGTTTGAATCAAAGTTCGATTAAAAAAGAGATTTCAATGCTTTTCGAATGTTATAAATTTAATAAAATATAGGTACCTACAAATAAAAATTAAACGTGCATATTTACCTTCTGTCATCAAATGTATCTCTGCTGAAGTCTTCATATAATCTAAAAATGAAAATTGATAGTTTTAAATACTATAGAAATTTGGTATGTTACTTAAATTGTTGTGTTGAATAAAAAGGGGTTATCATTTTACTATATTGAATATTCCATTATAATGTTATCATAATAATAAATTAATAACTTATTCTATTATTATAATGAAGAAAAATACTTTTATGATTGTGTGTTTAAGACTAAACTCAAAAACAACTTTATAAATTGAAAAAAAAAAAAACAGGTTCATCACAAAGTAACATAGGCAATTCTCTTGAAGTCAGCGTAAGCACCTCATGCTTGCTTACATATTGTTAGAATTTATGAAGATGTAGTAAATTTTAATACTAAATTAAAATTAAAATAATTATGGGAATAAGCTGAATGACTTAAATTAAAAAATCGAAATGTTGTCATAAACTATATTTTTACTCTGTATTTTGTGTTACGATAATCTGTCAAAAGTAGCTTTACTCTTTTATCTTATAACGTATATGGATAAAAATGAAAAATTAAGATTAATTTTTTCTACATATTTTTTCAGGATAAAAAGTATCCTATTTTACGCCCAGGATAATAATTATACCAAGTTTCATCGAAATCGAATCATTAGTTTTCACGTGATGCCTGAACATACAGACAGACAAAAATTTTTTTAAACACATATTTGGGTTTGGTATTGATCCAGTAACACCCCCTGGTATTTATTTTTTCAATATTTTCAATGTACAGAAGTGACCCTTCTACAGATTTATTATATGTATAGATACGATATGGAGTGTTGTATTTTGTTGTATTTGGTAAAAGAAAAATAAATGCTTTTTAATTAACACCATCCCCATATCAATACTAATATTATAAAGCTGAAGAGTTTGTTTATTTGAATGCACTAATCTCAGGAACTACTGGACCGATTTGAAATTTCTTTTGGTTTGATTTGAATAATTCTCTCAGTGTTAGATAGCCCATTTATCGAGGAAAGCAATAGGCTATATATCATCTTGTTAAGACCAACATAAGGGGAGCACTACGGGTGAAACCGCGGAGCACAGCTAGTATTATATAAATAGGTTTGTATGTTCTTGGTGTTTTATGTTACCAAGGTGTTTTGTAAGCAAGTTGGCAGGTGTTGATTAAACTTGTTTGTAATACAAATGTTTTATCATGAATAAAACTAAATGCAACCAGCTAATATGAATGAATTTAACTATGCACCATGCAAAATCAAGGTAAGAATGTTATTTATTTTTCCCAGCCAAATTTACATACTGATATAAATTTTTTGAAAGAATCTTGAAATCTTACCCTCTAGACATTTGTGGTCCTCTCGGGGGACTTCTACGGCTGTACATGGCGTCATATGATGAGCGCATTGACCCCATGCTTCTGCTCATGGGAGGCAAGCTGGGCATCGGCGGCATTGGCTCGCGGCGCAGTGGGGGAGACACAAAGTCGCCTCTTGCTCTCGTCGTACCCATTTCTAGTCCCCTGGCACTCCCAACAGGGTATCGGCGCTCGAACAGATCCCTCGGCGAGTCAAAACGTGCACGATCATAGTAGGTGTCATACGGATCCTGGTAGAATAGACATAATCATTAACACAGTATCCTACCTGTGAAATTCAACTGCACAATATTCGTACGCTTCAAATTACTTCCAAAACTGTCTATAGCTGTTTAAACTTTTGTCAAAGCATTACAAGCCCGTGGTGAGACCCGACCCGAGATACAACCGCGTACGGAAGTCGACCACGTCATGCATTTCGGTACCGGTACGAATTACGAAATAAAACAACGCGTTACCCCAAATCCTCCCATCATGCGATCGCGAAGGAAGGGCGGCGGCGGCGGCGGGGGGTAGGGGTCGCGGCCGAACGCTCGATCGCGGAAACCGTTGCGGTCAGGGCCCATGACCTTGGGACACTCCTTGGACCAGTGGCCGCCGCGGCCGCAGCGGTAGCACTGCTCGGGGTCGCCCATGCCCGGCCGCTGCCGCACCCGGCTCGTCGATAACTGCACCTTCATAGGCTGCCCGTCTACCATCATACCGTTCAACTCTTTAATCGCTTCGTTCACGTCGCCCGTCGCGTCCAAGTGCACGAAGCCATAGTTACGAACGATATCGCATTCCACGACCGTGCCGAACTTCTGAAACAGTTCGCGGACTTCGGGCGCGCGCGTTTTGTCCGTGAGGTTACCGACGAAGATTTTAGTGGTCGGCGTCGACGGCGCCTTTCGACTCTTGGCCGCTTCTATTTTAATCGCCTGACCATGAACTATCTCTCCGTTAAGGTTTTGAATGGCTTCGCGGCCGACTTGTTCGTTTTCCATATGCACGAAACCGTAATTTCTGACGATATCGCATTCTACGACCGTACCGTACTTTTCGAACAACGGTCTTAAATCAGCGTCTGTCGTTTTATCGGATAGATTCCCGACGAAGATTTTGAAAGTACCGGCGCCCGGCATTTTAGTTTCTGAAACGCACATAATTGGGCTAAGTGAGTCAGAAGCGTCCATTTGTAAAGGTCGAAGATCGGTCGGTATTGATGATCGGTCACGCTTATTCACCTGCACTTACCTTTGTATAAAAATAACACTTAAATTGATTAATATATCACAATTGAAAAACAATCTTCACTAATAAATACTACTTCTATGCTAAAAATCACCACCAACGCAAAATTCACCACAAAATGGCCACCACGTTGTCAAATTACAGAGTTTCCGTGTTTCCGTAATAGCGGCAGTACACATGGGGCCAAGGCGTTGGGCCAACGTGTTGGGAAAAAATGAAGGATATCAAGATTCCTGTTCACACATTGGCGTACTGATCATTCTGCATTGGCGCTTCAAAGATGGACGTAGTCCGTGGAAGTTCTTGCAGCCGCGGCAATTTTTTTATACAGTGCGTTTAATAATTTATTATTACGTACATGTGCACCAATAACTCTTGAGTGTACTCTGCCGTCTGCAATGATACCATTTTCCAATCTCTATTTTCCTTTTTTTTATTTCTGTATAAATGAAACATTATTAAAAAATATGTTTAGATTTTTTCAAATGTTTAAAATGTGTACATTTTACATTTAATTTAATTTTAACTACCTATAAAACGAAACTTTAATGATTACGGACGGATGTATTGATTGGTGATATTTGATAATATTATTTATGTAATAAAGCAAATTTTGATCAAAATCATGCTCATTGTATATTGTTATTTAATTTTTAAGAACAAGTAACTGTTTCATACTATTTTACTCATTTTTAATATATTCATTTTTTTATCGCAAATGTATGAAAGTGAGTTATGAAAAACATCTAGAATAATATAATACTTAAATAGAAAATAAAACATCTAATTTATTGAGTCATATGGTTTTTATTTTTGTGTAGTTCATGCAATGGATTCCAAATTATTCCTTCATGTCGATACAATTCTACGAATTGTAAAACCTCATTGCTTGTCCACATCGGCGCCGTTTACTGTTCTGTGGGCGCCGCTATCGCTATCGGAACATGGAAACGTAAATTTCATTGACGCGCAACGATACTGTCTCCACTGACGAGTAACAATAAACTGAACAAGACACCAACGTGTGAACGCTGTTTGCGGAGCGCGCCAAGATCCTTTGAAGTGTGC